>NC_141628.1:34798601-34996101 GCF_047967505.1 Dipteris shenzhenensis | reverse complement strand
AGCTCAGCATGACAATCACAGGGACGTGGCAGGGGCAGGTAGCCCACAAGACCACTAGCACAGAGTACAAGTAGCCGTTATTACCTAGAAAAGAAATCAGGACAAGAGGCTAGACACTAAGCATGGCGACGCTCAAGGGCCGTAGAGGGAAGGAGAACGTGAGGGCAAAACGTCATCATGGGAGGTGAAAAGGGATTAGAAGGGGAAGGAATGAAGAGGGAGACTATGGCACAAGGGGAAAGGGAGAGGGGGAAGAGAAGCATGTACATGATGGGGGGAGGAATGTAAAGATGGAGACATCAAGGGAAGAGGGCCATGCTTTATTTGAAAGGAAGGGAAGGGGGAAATCAAAGTACTAGCTAGGTGGCTTTACAAGAATGAGCATGTTCCATCAAGGAATAGCCCCCTCCTTTTATAGCCAAGAGAGGGGGTCTCTACCAATAAATGCATCCTCCCACATGGCGGGTGTGTGTGGAAGAGTGTCCAATGTGAGCTAGGCGGTTATGCACTCTCAATTGTGTGCAACAACCCTTTGCCTCATTTTTCCACATACATCAACCCCCATATCCCAAGTCTAAGATACTCCCTTGGTCTCTTCCCAATTTTATAATACGTTCAAACATCTAGGAGGACAAGTGGAGGGTTGGCACAAGGAATCTTGCCACCTCATCCTACTTTCCCATTATTTAACTTGCATTCTTGGACTTTCTACCCCCCCCCCCACATGGGCCTATCCTACATGGAGGGAATAATCCAATATAATATCCATCTCCACCTATTTTATATAACTTCTCCCATGGTCCTTGGGCCATATCTCACTAAATGCAAGTGTGGGACTACCTAGGTGGAGGGGTGGTGCATGGAGGACCCATGCCACCTTATCATTTTATATTATTACTACCATGGATTATGTACAACACACCTATGGGTCCTCTTACATGGAAGGGTGGCACATGGTCATGCCCTGCCACCTCAACCCTGGGCCCTATGCACACCATATTTTATTATACTATTGCCACACCTACAAGCACACACACATATTTATGCCTTTTTCCTTAGACAAATTTATCCATAACAGTTCCCCCCCCCAAGCAGGGAATGCACAGCATTCCCATGCCTAGGTCCATCACACACGAAGAAGGGCTTGAGGTAACGCTTGTTGATCACCTTCTTGCCATATGGCTCATGTAGCTCCTGAACTTGTACAGACCCATTGTTACGTTCCTTCATGACTTTGTATGGACCGGTGCACAATGGAAGGAACTTCTTATCCATTTGGTGGTCTAATCTATTATCAAAGCATAGCACAACATCCCCCTCAGCAAAGTGTCTTTCCCATCCCTTGCGAATCTTAGCATCCAAGCGGGCCTTTTGTCGATTCTTTTGAATCTCTGTTTGATGTAGGGCAAGGTGTCGAGTTTCATCTAGCTTCTCAAGTTGCACCAACCGTGGGCCTCTACATGTTCATCTTCTATCATCCTCTATTCTTGTGCCAATCTAAAAGCCGGAATCTCTATCTCTAGTGGTAAAATGGCCTCAGTACCGTACACCAACTCAAAAGGAGTGTGACCTGTAGATGTTTTATGAGTGATGTTGTAAGCCCATACGGCTTCTGTGACCTTCTGATCCCACTGGCTCTTGTTCCCTGTAGCCATTTTTCCCATGGTTTTACAAAGGAGGCCATTGGTCCGCTCCATTTGACCCATAGATGCTAGAAGTGCGATGATCAATACCCATGCGATCCATGAGTAACTCCACTGCTTCATTTAAGAATGGACTCCCATTGTCAGATACTATTTCCATGGGTGTCCAAACCTTGTGCAGATACGTTCAAATATGAAATTTGAAACTACCTTACATTTGTTGCAGGGAGGGCGATAGCTTCAGCCCACTTAGTGACATATTGAGTGGCTACCAAAAGATACTTCTTTTTGCGAGCAGTCATGGGTAGGGGCCTGACAAAATCTATTCCCCACTTCTGAAACGGATGGATGGACATCACTGGGTGATGTTGCCTAGGACACAAATCCTACCTACCAAAGAATTGGCATGCTTCACAAGTTTTGATATGCATAGTGACATCCTTGAACAAGGTCGGCCAATAGTACCCAACATGTAAAATCTTCTTAGCTGTATAGTCACCGGCATAGTGGCCTCCACAAAATCCATCATGATAATGCTTCAATACCTTAGGTACTTCATTTGCATCAATGGCATGTCTTAGTACCCCATCTAGGCCTTGATGGTATAACACCCCATCAAAGAGAGTGTAGTGCCTACTATGTCTACGGATTTTCTTTCTCTCATAGCTAGTACTTTCTGGAGGAAAGGAGAAAGCAGTCAGAAACCTGTAGATTCCACCATACCATGGATCCCCAACTTCTATGGCCACTACAAGGGTAACATCGAGGCACTCCTCTAAATCAATCAAAGAATTCTTCAAGTTGGAACAACCCCCTTTTACAATTTTGAAGAAAAATCATGTTCTTGTAAAATTGCCAACCATTTGGCCAACCGGCCCATGGGATTTGGTGATTGAAGAACCTGCTTTGCAAGACCATTGCTACAGATTATAATGAAGGACTTTCCAGCAACATAATGCTTAAATTTCTCAATGCAGAATACCAAAGACAAAGCATGCTTGTCAGCCTCAGAGTAGCGTCATTTAGTTTTGAGCAATTGTCAAGAAGCAAATCGAACGGGATACATGAACCGATCCTTCCCTTGCTGGAGAAGAATACCCGCCAAAGTGTGCTCACCAAACCCAAGATTGATATAGAAAGTCTTTGACCAATTAGGATTGCGTAGAATGGGTTCTGAAGCCAGAGCACTCTTGATTTATACAAACCCATGATCACAATCCTCATCCCAAGAGAAATCAACTCCATCTTTTAATAGCATAGTCATGGGTCACATCAAAGTAGCATATTGATCAATGAAGCGGCAATAGTATCGTGCTAGATTGACAAATGAGCATACATGATGTTTGGTTGTTGGCGGGGAGAGCTTGAGGATAGCTTCTACCTTCTCGGGGTCAGGCTTGACACCCTCAGATGAGACAATATGTCCCAGTAACCTCCCTTGAGTGGCTCCAATGGTGAATTTCTCAGGGTTGAGACTGCCATTCACATCATTGACCCTTTGGAAGGCCAACCTAATGTTCATGGCGTGCTCCTTATGTGACGAGAATATACAGAAATCATCTAAAAACACCTCCAAGAAATCCCCCAAATAAGGAGCAAACACCATCAGGAGCATTGGTGAGGCCAAATGGCATTACTTTGAATGCAAATGTCCCCCAGGGTGTGGCAAATGTGGTTTTAAGCACATCTTCTTCGGCAATTCTGATTTGATAAAACCTAGAGTAACCATCACAAAAAGTATCTATCTCATGACCACTTACCTTCTCAAGAATGAGGTCTTGAAAGGGAAGAGGATGATGGTCCCTCTTAGTGGCTGCATTGAGTTTCTTATAGTCAATGCAGACCCGCCACTTGTTGTTTTTCTTTGGGGTGACTACCACTGGTGAAACCCATTCAGTATTGTGAATTGGAACAATAAACCCAGCTTCTACAAGTTTCTACAACTCTAAGTGCAAAGCATCGGTCTGTAGGGGCCCTAATCTCCAATACTTCTGAGCCACAGGCTTTGCATTAGGCTTCAGCTCTATCTTGTGCTCTATGGTAGTCACATGGCAAAGGTGGCGGTAGCTAGTTACGAAGAGGTCAGGGAAATCTTTGAACATTTCTAGGAACTCGTCTTTCTCACTTGGAGTGAGGTCTATGGAAAGCATAGATTCAAGCTGTTAAGGACTAGCTATTACCTTTTCTACAGGTGGCGGGGTCGGAGACACCCCCATCATGTAAACTTCCTCCTCTGAGGACTCCTCCCCCCCGTCAGAAGCACCAAAAGACATGTGTCATGTCTTCCAATAGCTGACTGCATCACTCTTTTTCAACCATGGTCTCCCGAGTATGGCTGGGTAACTCCTATCTATATCTTTGATGTCCACTACATAGAAATTGACAGTGGTGGTCACAGTGATGGGCAAATCCTCAATGACTCCCAGGGTGGCAAGTCGTCGACCATCTGCTACCTTGATTCGAGTGGAGGAATGCCTTGTGCATTTCAAATTCAATTTCTTCATGATTCAGGGCACCATGATATTACATGCAGCTCCCCTATTGACACACACACTTTTGACACGGCAATTATCTATGATGACATCTACTGTATGTGGGTGCCAATCAATTTCTTCAGAGATGGAAGAAACCTCTCGTACCTTTCCCTTTTTCTTGCTCCTTCTTGTTGAGAGCCCTTGATGTAGCTCACGTCTCACCTTAGGGCTTAATGCTATTAGTTGAGGGAGCGTGATGCTCAAAGACTGATGAGCAAGGTCCTGAATGATCGAATAGTCCTCTTACCTTGAGCCGATGGGAAAATCCGAGGGTGACCACTTACTCCTACAAGATCTTTTAGTTTTCTCTATTGGTGGGTCTGCCATCTGAGCATCTGAGGGCTCTAAGAAGGACACCTTCCCGGTCCACGACTTGGAGAGGGGTCCAAGGTGGTATGACTTCTTTTCCTGAGGTCAAGGACCTCTACATCAGAATCCTCAATGCCAGATTCACTTAGAAGATTCACCCTTGGAATATTGGGATATTCCATGCGATAATGACCCTTCTGATGGCACTCATAGCACACAACATTGGCACATTCTCTTGGAGGGCGATTGGCTTGATTTCTGATGCCCACCATCTCAAGCCGAAGATCATTCAGGGCCTTGGCTAGGTCATTGACTCCAGGTTCCTTAGCAGGAGGGGCCAAGGGAGTAGGAAGGAGGGGGGCTCATGGGCGAGGCTGGGGAAATCTTCCAGGCGGAGTTTGAGGATATACTCCTTGTTTAGGGTAAGCATCTAAGGGAGGACCATACATTTGAGGTGGAGGTGGTGGATACATCCCTGATGAGGGGTGGGGGTATGCCCCTGAGTTAGACCCCTCAAGTTGTTGTTGCAAGAATTGAGGGGGTTGCGGAGGGACAATCGTCTTCTTTGAAGCGGGGTCAGACTGAACTTTATCAAACTTTTGAGCAATCTCATGTGCTAGCACCATAGTTTCTGGATTCTCCCATTTAAGCTTGAGGCGGAATTCATCACTTGCTCTTGCTACAAGGTAGCCCAGCACATGCTGAGTCATTCCAGCTCGAAATCCGGCATTGTCCTCCTGCGTGGCAATTAAACAGTCTAGGAGCACGGCCACTCGATCCACATATCGACGCGCCATCTCACCTTCTGACTGCTTCAAGTTTGCCACCTGTAGGTACACATTCTCCGCTCTTCTTTGTTGAAATACTCAATCATCGCTACTGTTAACCTTGGCCAACTTTGGCGAATGTCGTCGGCTTGCTTCTCATACCACACTTGAGCCAAACCCTCTAGAAATGTGGGAAGAACCAATAGCCATCTATCTGCAGTAAGAAAGTTGAGAGAAACACAATGGCGCTTGAAGCCACAAAATACTCATTTGGATTTTCTTCAACCCGTCCACAAAACACAGGAATGTCAGCCATGCTTGGAAAAATATGGAAAAGAGAGAGAGATGAAATTAGGCTTATCTATGGGCAAACAATGGAAAGAGGTAGCTTGAACTGAAAATCAGGTGAAGATACATCCACAAAGCACACATAGGCAGGGTAGGGTGTGACTAGTGTATTATGAAACACTACACGGGAAGAATCTTCAGCATAGAATAGCTCATAGACAATCTTAAAAGGACCAACCCTCATGATATTGCATCCATCTTTACAAGCGAGGGTTAGAGACATGGTGTTGCATGAGGTTGTTCATCAAGGCAAACAAGGATGCCATGACAAATGTCAACAGTTGGAGAGCTTGCACATCACCTTCAGCTTCTTCCAATTCTTGTAATCGCCATGCTATTTCTTCAAGGGGTGTGCGGTCTGGCATCCTTCTTTTGAGCAATGTCCTTGAGGACCTTTCTGATGATCTTTCGAAGTTGGTAAACTCATATCAAATATGCCCAACACAGTTTCATGATGACCACAACCTTTGCATTCCTTACAAATGATCACCCTCTGTGGCTTGCAGCTTTGTTGGGGTGGTGCTTCCACTTGCGTCATGCGTGATTGAAGTACAAGCTTCACGTGCCAAGAAATTAGCAACTATATTTTGAGCTCGAGGGATATGCTGAATTTTTACCTCTTGAAATTGTTGGCATAGTTCCAATGCTTGTTGATGTCGTGAAACCAAGCCTTCGCTCTGCACCTTCCACCTTCCACTAACTTGTTTACACACGAGTTGAGAATCTCCTTGCACCTCAAGTTGCTTGATGCAATGTTCATGCGCCTTTTGTAGCCCAAAAATGAGTGCTGAGTACTCAGCTTGCTTGCAAGTACTTGCAGGTGTAGACTTGCTATAACAATACACCTCACCCCCCAGTGAAGTGAGCTTCACACCCACACCAGTAGCCTTGGTCGAAGGTTTGTATGCTCCATCAAATTGAAGTAGCCAAGATGTCATCACACCAAGACCAAAATCCGAACATCCCAAGTTTCTCGGTAATCCAAGATAGGTAGAAGGAGAGGGTGGGGAGAATTCAACACTTGAGCAAGACATTCAGCACCAAATAAACTTGCAATCCTTTGTTGATAGTTTATCTTTAGACCAAAAAGAATTACAACTTGAAATTCAAAATGAGGCACAAAGGGTTGATTAGGTACAAAGGGATTTTTTGGTCGAAACATTACCAACCATAGCCAAGCCCTAGAAACCTTTGTAGCGAGATCAAGAAGAAATTATTCAAGATGAGCTTATCTACTAGAATTAATAAGCAGATGCGCCAAATCTCCCCCCAAGCTTGGGGAACATCCCACCCTTCGAAGAATGTCACCCTTTTAATTACCTCCGATGCAGCAAGTAGCTCGATCACTGCACAATGAGTAGAAGTGAAATCAAAGTCCTCCCAATATATCACCAGTTCTTCAACTTGAATCAACCATGGTGTATCATTCCACCCATCGTCTCCTTGAACAATGCACTGGACAATCAGCCGTTGAAGGTCGACGTGAAGATCAAGAAAGAGATCTCGCCAATTGGTAGCTGTAATGAGCGGAGGACCAAGCACCAAATCCTTGAACTCGTCGAGAAGTGACATAAATATCCACCCTCCTCATGTGGCGTGCATCCAAAGAGTGAACTTGGAAAAGTTCCGAATCGGCGATCTAGTAGGAGATGTGAATAGAGCACATGAAATGAAATACTTTTGCTTTTTTACAGCAAGAGGAAACTCCCCACGATTAGAGAGTTACAGTTCCCAAGATTTCAATATATAGACAGCAATCATTACATTTTCATCACTTCCTACTTGTTGGCCCATTAATAAGTCTTTCTTTTGTGAATGGGGAGTCTTGGGTTCAATTCCCACTCCTTAATAAAAGGAGAGGAGAGGAGAGGAGAAGAGAAGAAGAAGATAGAGATAGAGGAGAGGGGTGCGATGTGAGGATCTGTTACAGTTTTATAGAAGCTCAAAAAATCTATCGCGACTAGAAGACGCGATCTGGTCCACAGCTAGAAGATGTGTGACACATGTGCAAATGCGCCAGTTGCGATAAAGGGATGTGCGGGTGCACCCAGAAGACGTGCGAATGCACGCACAGGACCCCAGAGGAAGTACAGATGTTACAGTTTTGCAGATGCGACCGGTACAACCAGAAGATTCGCCAACTAGAAGATGCATCAGAACTACAGACTAGAGGCGCAGAAGCAGGGATGCGTAGATGTGCAAAAACTATGACCAGAAGCAGATTGGAGGCATAGAAGCTGAGAACCGCAGATGGAAGGTGTCGCAAAATCACACCAGTCATAGGAGAAATGAATTTTACGCCACTAGCCATGGATATTTCGATCCCAACAGCCACACCATTCCTATTACCTAGAAAAGAAATCAAGACAAGAGGCTAGACACTAAGCATGGCGACGCTCAAGGGCCATAGAGGAAAGGAGAACGTGAGGGCAAAACGTTATCATGGGAAGCAAAAAAGGGATTAGAAGGGGAGGGAATGAAGAGGGAGACTATGGCACAAGGGGAAAGGGAGAGGGGGAAGAGAAGTATGTACATGATGGGGGGAGGAATGTAAAGATGGAGACATCAAGGGAAGAGGGCCAAGCTTTATTTGAAAGGAAGGGAAGGGAAAAATCAAAGCACTAGCTAGGTGTCTTTACAAGAATGAGCGTGTTCCATCAAGGAATAGCCCCCTCCTTTAATAGCCAAGAGAGGGGGTCTCTCACAATAAATGCATCCTCCCACATGCATGGTGTGTGTGGAAGAGTGTCCCATGTGGGCTAGGTGGTTACGCACTCTCAATTGTGTGCAACAACACTTTGCCTCATTTTTCCACATACATAAACCCCCATATCCCAAGTCTAAGATACTCCCTTGGTCTCTTCCCAATTTTATAATACGTTTAGGAGGACAAGTGGAGGGTTGGCACAAGGAATCTTGCCACCTCATCCTACTTTCCCATTATTTAACTTGCACTCTTGGACTTTCTACACCCCCCCCCCCCACATGGGCCTATCCTACATGGAGGGAATAATCCAATATAATATCCATCTCCACCTATTTTATATAACTTCTCCCATGGTCCTTGGGCCATATCTCACTAAATGCATGCGTTGGACCACCTAGGTGGGGGGGTGGTGCATGGAGGACCCATGCCACCTTATCATTTTATATTATTACTACCATGGATTATGTACAACACACCTTATGGGTCCTCTTACATGGAAGGGTGGCACATGGTCATGCCCTGCCACCTCAACCCTGGGCCCTATGCACACCATATTTTATTATACTATTGCCACACCTACAAACACACACACATATTTATGCCTTTTTCCTTAGAAAAATTTATCCATAACACTGTGTAACCGAAGAAGCAAATGGAATAAGGACTAGCATTGAGGTGGTGAGTATAGAGAGTAGCAAACATTGTTGCCACAATGGAAAACGGAGGAGCAAGCATGCAAGGCCCTCATACCATGCAAATCAAGAATCGCGCCTGTAGTTGTACGTAGAGAGAGAGCATAAGATGCCAAACACACACACCTGAGAGGAGGCCATGAGCACTAGGGAACACATAAGAAATGGAGGCAAAACCATAGGGAATGAGTCGAAGCATGGGGATGATCTTGACAACTAGAGGGGGGATCACCATAGAAACAGGGAGCCCCTTCCTCTTAATAAATGTTTACCAAATCCTCTTACTAACTGTCCACCATATGCACCATAAAGTAGGATAGAGATGCCAACTAATCCCATATTTTTTTATCGTGAAATGCTTAGGTAAGGCATAAAAATATAAGTACTTAGATATCCAAAAGTCCTTCCATAAGTCCATAGAGTGGCAAATATTATTGTAGCAAGGTAACCAAGGGGGGAGGGAGTAGTGTAAATGAAATCAAATGCATTTTTGACTCCCTTTAATACATATATTTCGACAAAACTTTGCTCGTTAAATCTACGCAAGGGATAGATTAGGACTTGGTACACGATGTCATAAAGGAATTGGGTTGGCTAGTGTTTTGTACACCTATGTGTATGTGTGTGAGGAGTTATAAGTGGGATAAAAATTGTGAGTGTGTGTGTGTGTGTGTGTGTGTATGACTAGGGTAGGGCTAGGGGAAGATTTTCATGAGTTTTAGATTTTAACCATTACTTATGACCAGGAATTTGGCATAATTATTTCAAATATTCATGCGGTAAGGAATGACCAAAAGGACATCATAGCAAGTATGGACTAGCCCATGTATGTAATACCAAAAGATAATTATTAGAAATGGCCTTTAAAAAAAATACATAATGAGTTTGCGAAGATATCCCAAGTCTCATAAAAAATATGTGTGTGTGTATATGTGATGGGGTACAATTAAAGTGTGTGTGTGTGTGTGTGTGTGTGTGTGTGTGTGTGTGTGTGTGTGTGTGTGTGTGTGTGTGTAAATTTTAATATCACATCAATAAGTGAACCATACAATTAATTCAATCATTTGGATTAAAAAAGCATTGGTTTAAAAAATATAAATAAATAAATAAAACTAAATTGAAGTACCCATTAACAATATTGCAATCCAAAACTTTTATTAAAAAGAAAGTAGGAGGATTGGCCAAAAGAAATTTTATATTTAGTTTGTAGACTTTAAGCAAAGAATTGGTACAAAAATGTCGAATCCGTCAGGTAATCCAAGTTCCAAGGTCAGGGTCCACTTACCTACCATCATCCAAAAAAAACTAGGTGTTAGAACATCATAGTTTCAATTGGGTAGACAAGTAATGCTTGTATTCCTTGGTGTGTTATTGCTTTACCTAGGAACAAAGACATCCGTCTAGATTCACAAATTAAAAGTTTTTCAAATACAGTGCTATATGTACTTACAAGAGGTTGCATTCAAAGAATTCAATCAAAAGAGGGGGGTAGTCCACACCCTTGAGAAAATAGGTACAAAAAAGACAAAAGAACCCCTAGAGTCTAGGTGAAGGAGTGAAGCGAAACAACTTAGGGGGGTAGTCCGTGCAACATTTAAAAAAAACAATCAAGAAAAGGGGGGTACTCCACACCCTTGTTTGCAAATTTATATTTTTGACAGTCGGGGGAATTCCACACCCAAATATTCTACAAAGGAAAGCATTTAAAAAGAAAGCATGCTCAATAACAAAGGCTTATAATAGTCTGTACAACTAATTAATTAGGGGGACACTTATTAATTTTATGGAAGCCCATGCTAACAAGAACTAGTGAACCAAAGTTTTGTAAACAAAATTAAGATAAGCAACTTACTTTAAGAAAATTCTTGCAAACTAAGATCTACCTTACCAAAAGTAAATAATTAACACATTAAAGGAGTTTTAAAATATGGGGATGCTCAGAAAAAATGTAATAAATGAGAGATTAAAGCATAAGAAAAGACTTAGAAAAACCTTGGGAAAGTAGGGGAGCCTAATACCAATAGACCTCGCAACTAGTATGAAGGACTAAAATAGGTTGAAAGAAAAGCACAAAAAAGATCTTTTTGTTAAACTATTGCACAACGGAACTAAGTAAAACTACATTAAAAACTTATAAATGTACCCATATAGGCCACACAACGTGACCTTAACAATATATAATGAAACGATTTATTGGAATGCAATGCTTTTGACAAAGAAAAAGAAAGTAAATTTGTAGATCTTCATCAAGACAGACCACTAAAAGAAATAGTAAAAGTATATATACATATATATTTATGTATATATAAATATGTGCCTAAAGGAAATAGTCATATATATATATATATATATATAAGGAAATCATAAAAGGAGTTAGTATAAAAGGGAAGTGGAGCTTTGAAGCAACAAACGTAACCACAAATACAGTAAGAGAACTTGAAACATAACCATAAGACCAAGAGAGCCAGAAATGAATAAAGTGGGTTGCTTATTGCCAGTTTCTCAAGAAAGAGAGGGTGGGTGGTCGTTCGTAGCTAGCAATGCATCTGCTGTGTAAAGGTCAGTCAGTCAAGTTGGGAGGTAAGGATCACGATATCAAGTGGAAGAGCAAAACATGGAGGAGCCAGTGCAATGGAGTAAGCTCAATGGAAGGCTCCAAGACCAGTAGCTCACTGGATACGGCCACAAGCATAAGGAGAGTAGAAAAGATACTAATGATAAAACGCCAAAGCCATCTATTCCACAAAGAGTTCAAATGATCAAATCGAAGGGGTAGAGAGGTTATAATGATAAAGGGCAATCATCGTGGAGCAGGGACGACAATAGTGAGAGCAACGTAGCATTGTGAGTTGTCTGAAATAAGATTCTAAGAGTTTTCAACTGTGTACAAGACTCAATACTCAGAGAATGTTATGTAGACAGACAAAGTGTTGACCACCCGCTCAACAAAACCTATGAAGCTACATAGAATATGCTAAAGATCAAGTAAAAAGAAGAGCTGCCACAACTGTGTAAAGGATGCCCGAAGCCCACAAAAGTGTAGAAGAAGCAAGGCGGCCTACTATGAAGAGCAAACGGTGGCCTCCTTCCCTAAAAATGCCATCCAAAGGGCAGCGAGGGGAGCAAGGTCATGAGGAAGAGCTTTGTGATGATGTTTAAGAGCACCAGTAGTGAAAGGCCATGGAATGATGATTAAAAGGAAGATAGAAGATCTAGGAGAGAGGGAGCAATTCTAATGTGGGTGTTCTATAAGGTGGCAAAAGTTCTTGAGGCAGTTACGACCATTGAGCAAGCCAATAAATAGGTGTTGAGCATAGGATAAGTAAAAGAGGTGGTGCATAACGCCCAGCCATGTGAGGATGGGCAAGGGGTAGGGGGTTGGTGGGAATGGATAGGGTTTAGTTAAATGAGGGTAGGGTTGAGTTAGGGGTAGGTTTTGTCAAGGGGTCGGCACGATTAGACCAGATATAGGGGTAAATTAAGGTTAAGTATAAACTAGGAGTGTATTAATTATTTGAATCAAAAAGGGGGGCAGGGTCAATGGACTAAATATAAATAAAGATAGTAAAAAGAATAATGTTAACAATAAATTGAAGTGGGCGTGAAAGGGAAAAAAAGGTAAATGGATAATCAAAGTAGGGGGGGTCTTCTTGTCCCTAGTAAAATTACTTAAATATAAAATATAGCTTACAGGTCTTCTTCTCACTAGTAAAATTAATTAAATATAAATATATAGCTTATAGAATGCAATCACTCTAAAAATTTGCAAGTAAAGTTGAAGTTATAAAGAGGTAATAAAGGGGGTTTTATAAAATGCAAAAAAAATGAAACAGTTAGAAAGTAAAGAGAAACATAAGAATTAGATACTAAAATGGAGGGGGAGCAATAAAATTAATTGTTCTTTTGTTTTTTTAAAACATGGAACAAGACCAACCAAAGAAGAAATTTTATAGAGAAAATTGTGTGTGTGTTGTGAAAATGAGAAAACTATTAAGCAAGATTAATGTGTGTGTGTGTGTGTGTGAGATTTCAGCCCAAAAAAAAAAGTGTTTGTGTGTGTCTGTGCATGCGTGTGTGTGTGTGTGTGTGTGTGTGTGTGTGTGTGTGTGTGTGTGTGTGTGTGTGTGTGTGTGTGTGTGTGTGTGTGTGTGTGTGTGTGTGTGTGTGTGTGTGTGTGTGTGTGTGTGTGTGTGTGAGAGAGAGAGAGAGAGAATTTTACTATCCAAAAAATAAAAGTATTGAGTGCTCTTTGTGTAGACATGGAATTCCAAAACAAATTCCTGGACAACAAGTGTCCCTTGCTTTGCATATCCTATTTGTTGAAATTCCATATAGCACCACATGCTTTGAGGGAATGCATAAGAAAATTTCTATCAAATCGATGTTGAGTTCTCATACTTTGTCTATGTTTCATGAAAATTTTCATGGAACATTTCTATTGTGAATGCGAATGCTTCAGCTAGTGCAAAAAATGTGACAAATTCCAACGGAGATAATATGAAGTCGGTTTCCTCTAAATAGCATGGATATTGTTCAAAATTTGCAACACTTGGATATTTTTGGCTGTGAAGTTCAAGCTTTGACAAACTCTAATGCTACAATCATTCAAGTGTCCGCTTATCGAGGCTACTATCTCTTGCAGTTTGTTCACTTCAAATTGTGATCAATCTCACCCAAACATGAACATTTACCCATGTAAATTTGAAAAGTGATCTAACAAGAGGAGAAGATGGAGTGCTAACATAGAAGAATACTTGAATAACGTGTTATTATAAGAAGGAGAAACCAACATGAAGACTATCATGGATTCTATCCAAAGAAACTACCCCTTGCATAATATAACACTATCTTTAGTGAAGCACAAGGTTGCACAAATAAGAAGATGTAGAAATGAAGCTTCAAAACCATGTGCACATGAAGAAATCATAGGGTTCAATGAAGCATTTCATATATCAAAACTAGCAAAAAATCAAAGACCAAAAATTGTTATTGATGAAAACATCAGCCATGGCAAATACATAACAATGTTTGGAAGTTACTCGCAGTATGTTACAACATACATAAAGGAAATTCAAGAGACACCTTCATATGACTGCCTATCCTGTGAAATAATGGTATGCAAAAAGCAAATCACTTATGTGATGAAAGAAATATTTGATTGGATTGCAACAAGAAAAAGAACATATTGTAACAATATTTTGGAAGTGAAACATTTCAAGGTGTGCCATGATTACAAGAACAATTTTAAGCACAATATGCTACCTAAATACTTCACACCAACACAAATTGCATTAAACGAGGTTGTGCCTTCTGTACAAATGCTAAATGACATAGAGGAGTGACTCGTAGCTCCATATCGGTGGCTAGCTTTCATACAAATTTAGAGAGATGAATATCAACGAGCAATGGGGCATAATAGGAAGTATCATAAATGTGGTGGCAGACAACAACAAAGTTCAATGTGTGTTACCATGTTTCTTGGACAATGAGCACTCAATACTAATTGGAATAAAAAAGAAACTAGAATACAAACTCAATACAAATAAACTTATGCAAGTGGAAGAGTTCAACCACTTGCCCTCATGAAAGCCCTTAATCACTAATAAGCACCCCATTATATGTCGCCAACAATTGTCACCATAAACAATGATTGGTACAAACACGTGCTAAGAACTACTTCAGTGGGGCCGGCAGTGAGCAATTTGTGAATGAAGATGATGCAAATGACACTTATAAGAAGACATTGATGTTGACACGGATATTTTGATACACAATATGGTGAGTGCAAAACAAGTGATCGATTTTGAGACACGCTCCCTCGGAGAATCAAAAACGGCTTGGCCTTTTCAAGGACATACACAGTGAAGAATTAAACTTCTCGACACTTTACTTTGGCTCTCCAAGAGAAATTGGCAATAGAAATCTAAAATATTTGGACATTATCAAATGGAAAATAATGCATGTGTCTTTGAAATTTGCACACTACATTACAACTTAATTCTTCAAATCCATTAAAGCCCTTATACATCAAGTAATGCAATCAATATGAGTGTGTGGTATGTTGCAAGACAAAATGCTATATGCCAAAGATGTTAAAACATACAAACATAAAACAAATAATACAATCGGGGATAGGGTATAGATACTGATAGAGTTTATGGGCGTCCCTCGACTACAAGGAGAAGTTGCACAAGGAATCGTTTGCCATGATGCATCAATTGGGACTACTGAAATTCTTTGTTACTTTTTCTTGTGTTGAGTGCTTATGGTATCTGTTAGTTTCTTCCTTGAAAACAACTTACAATCCAAGCAACCACACAGAATTGAAATTTCAATAAAGCGAAGATCTAAGACAACTAACAAGACAAAACCCCACATTGTGTGCCAAATATTACATACACAAACTACATAACATGTTTATCTCTAATTGTAAAATATCGATCGTTCATTGGAAAAGCTATTAGCTAATTCTTTGTTACTGAGTTCGAAAGCAAAGGCAGCCAACACAAGCCGTTGAAATGTGCAATGTCCAATTGTTGGGATATTGTGTTGGTACCCTAGAGGGGTATGTTTGTGGGAATTATGGTAGCCACACAAGAGGATGTGGACTACATGAATGGATGTGGGACATTGGTCACCACAAGTTGGATGTGGATCAGAGGATGCCACACAGTAGGCTTATGCCTTGAGACTCTCTATATAAGAGGTCTATCATTGTATTGTTTATCAAGCATTGGAATACATTGCTGAGTGTTGCCTACGTTGTTGTGTCTCCGTTATGGATTTTCTTGTATGGTTCAATCCTCCATGATTGTTACACTAATCTCATGTAGCCCTAGGCTTAGTGGCGGTCTCATTCAGTTTCTTAACATGGTATCAGAGCTGATAGTCCACAAGCTTAGGTAGATTAGTGTGTTTTCTTTCATGTCTTTTGTATAGATAAGAAATATGGCAACACTCTTTATCATTTGATTTGGGAGAGATTATGTGAGCGCTTATGCAAGAACAGAGAATCAAGTTGCTGCCCATGATGAAGACCATTGTTGAGATGCTACAATGAAGGTTGCTGGAAACAAAGATTGCTGTCGAAGAGAGTTGCTAAAGATTGGAGCTGCCATGGAGGAGGAGAACTAATGCTGCAAAGGAAGGAAGGTGCTTGGAGAAAGCACAAGATTGCTGCTTTACAAATGGAGTCTGTTGCAAACAGATTGCTATCATGGTATGGTTGATCCATTATTTAGGTGCTGGCTATGTTACTAATAGTTGTGATGGTTTTGTCGTTGGGTTGTAATCCTCAAAGAGTAGAGCAGGCATGTCTTCATGAAAGAAAGGCACATGTTTTTTAGTGCACAAATACATGCATATTGTAAGCTGGGACACCAAGATTTGTGGAAGGAGAGTCGTTGGTGGAAGGATTTCCACGAGCCTTGTGAGCTCAAAAAGAAGATCGATTCAAGAAGGATGCAGTGTTTTTATATGCAGCAGAAGAAAAAGGAAAATGTAAAATGACCTATGTAATTCTCTTGCAATTGCAATGGTTCTTTGGACTGTTGGGATGAAGTTTCCTATGATCTTAGATGAAGTTCAAGCTGAAGACTGGTGTGAACAACAGCATGGCTTCTCAATTTATCTACAGTTAGAGCAGAAGATGCAATGAATTGGGCATGAGTATGGCCCAGCAGACTGTCGTGCCGCCTGTTCTCCGCAGGCAAGATGATCACGAGGTCACCGTTGTTATCCTTGCTTATAAGGAAGATATTTAGAATAACTGCGATCTGTTTCAGCTCATGGAAGAGTTCTTTTTGACAACAGCCTTGCCGCTTTGGAGTTCTGTACCTCTGCTAAATGCTCCATCCCAGTTCCATCTTCATCTCGATTTCTGCATAAGCTTTTGCAACATTGCCGTTTGCTGTTCTTAAACAGTTCCAAACTTGAGGACAAAGTCTCCTTCAAAAGGATTTCCGGCCATGAGAAAGAGGTTGAGGTTGAGCTCGCTCAACATGCACTGGATTTTGGGTTGTGATGGATCCGTGTCAGAAGACAGTAATTTGAGGGCCATCTAAAAAATCAACTGATTGTCTCTCGGCATCCTAAGGCAATCTACGACAAGCCTCATTATCAAAAGGAGCCCACTTCAAAGAAGGAAGCAGAGTCGCATGCCTCGCCTGATAATGTTGCAAGTGGAAGACAGGAACGACAGGTAAAGCCAAAGGGCTCAAATGCCATTTTCGGTGCAAATGGATCCGATGAGAAGTGTCAGCTATGAGACAGCATACGAAAATTACAGAAGAAAGTCGTTGAAGAGAAGCATAACAGCGGAAGGAGAAAATTGAAGAAGCTCGTGAGGATGACGTTGAGAGAAAGAGATGGCTGCCTCAAAATGGTTGCTTGGGGATGAAAACTGTAAAGAGCTTGTGTGGTGTAAATGATCTTACCTTGTGTGGTTTGAAACAAGCCTTAGCCCCTTATCCTCTTATCCTTTCCATACCACTCCCTAAGATGAACCTCCATATGGAATATCTTTGGAAATCAAAATATATGCCAATCTTGGTTGTGGCAAGAGCCACATATTTGGTCAATGGCATATTATGGCATAGACATTTTTGTGTCAAATCTAGTGACACATGTATTGAAAGATTGTGAGCAGTGATGTGCTCATTCACAATCTATACCTATGGATGTATTTTTAGGACACCTTTATTTGCGGGTGCCATGCCCTTGCATTGACATAAAATGGATGTAATTTTCTCTCACCCATGTTTATGAGGGTCCTCTGCCCGAGCCCACGAGTGCTCAAAAAGATATTTGATTGTGGTGTGCAGGAGTAGTGTACATTGATGATGCACTACTTGGGTTGGTTCCTTTTCCCGAACACATGGGATGTTCAAAAAGCACTTGGGTGTCCCGCCCGCACAACATGGTGTGCAAAGTGGATGTTAGGTGTCTAGATTGGTAGACACATGCACACGCACGTGGTTGTACACTCCAAATTTGTCATTGAGGGGGAGTGTTGACAAATTAGATTGGCAATGCCAAAGTGTAATGGATGAGAGGTGAGATGGGCACATATGATTGTACATTGAGGAGGGGTGTTGAAATGTGCAATGTCCAATTGTTGGGATATTGTGTTGGTACCCTAGAGGGGTATGTTTGTGGGAATTATGGTAGCCACACAAGAGGACGTGGACTACATGAATGGATGTGGGACATTGGTCACCACAAGTTGGATGTGGATCAGAGGATGCCACACAATAGGCTTATGCCTTGAGACTCTCTATATAAGAGGTCTAGCATTGTATTGTTTATCAAGCATTGGAATACATTGCTGAGTGTTGCCTACGTTGTTGTGTCTCCGTTATGGATTTTCTTGTATGGTTCAATCCTCCATGATTGTTACACTAATCTCATGTAGCCCTAAGCTTAGTGGCGGTCTCATTTAGTTTCTTAACACAAGCATGGGATTTTGTGGGTGGACAATGCACCATCATATAATTCCAATAACATTGAGGAGACAGTGGGATTCGTAAATGAGCACATCACATGTGATAAGCACTTGTTCAATGAAAACATGAAAGAATTACAAACACATAAGCACACAGCAACATGCACAAAGAAACGTCATAAAATATGTTGATTTCAACAGATTATATGAAACAATGATACTTGCCCCTTTAGAAGGTAAGGAGAGAACAACATATGAATAGGTATATAAGAAAGTTCAAGACTCCTAACTAGGGAGAAAATCTCCTTCTTGGAATGGCTGGTACTTCTACAAATTGATTTACAGACATACATATTGTCATTGCAGTCGTCCGCAAATAATGAAGCAAACATTGTTTCTTAAAGGTGACCATAAGGACATCTTCACGAACACATTTAACAAGAAGATTAGTTTCCTATGGCAATCAAACATGGCCATACAATTCATTATGGATCCATATGTTGTCGCCACATATTGTACATATATCTCACAAAAAGGGACAACACGATAACACAAAAATTGCAACAGACAGTGAGAGCTTGCATGCAAGAAAACACTCCCGCACAAGAGAGCAATGCTTTCTTGCATGCGCAGCAAATGAGTGCACATCTAGCTTCATTCATTACTCTATCTTTTTGCTACATATATCTACAAGGGAGTTTCAATTCAGAATCACTAATGAGAAGCACCAAAGAGATTTCATTCTAAAACTTAAAGACAAGCTACTTGCATTGCAGTGACTCAATGGAAATCTCATGCAACATGATTATTGACAATTACATTAAGAGGCGATTTGCCTTGCCACATTTGCTATTGCAAAGTATAACCATACCAAATAACACATGTAAGAAAAGAACCAAACCAAAGATTATAAGGTTTGTTAAGTTCAACAAATACAAGGACTCGGACAATTACTTCCATGAACAAATGCTACACTACTAACCCTTCATGATTGATGAGAGCCAAGAGCTACTACTCCACGGACTGTGGAGAAATGCCTACTATGCAAGGCAATTGATAGTTGAGGCAAACAGCCAAAATTACACCTACAGTTACAATCAAAGCATAGAACTTGAAGACATCTTCGTGCAACAAAATTCAAAGGATGACACAACTTTCTGTGATGCCGACGAGATGCTGAATGACAACTTGTATGATATTGGATTGGACATGTGTTCTTGCCAAGCGTTGCAAAGCAAGATCATTTTTTTGTGCCTATCCAAAACCAATCGCTCCTAGATAACATGGAATACCCCCAAAGAATACACTCACTAAACAAGGAGGAACGAGACTTATCTAATGATTTCATGCCACGTAAGAGAATACATCCAATAGAGACACTACATTTTTTCCTTACAGGGGGGGCTGAACAGGCAAGACTTACTTGCTTCTCCTTATTGTTCAAGGCTTGCTACATCATTAAAACAATGTAATCCCGAATGTCAATTTGTTTTTCAACTTCCCCACATCGCTCATGGTTACATACATGGGGAAGGCATCATTGAACTTTGGCGAGAGCATAATCCACCACTGTACTTTGTAATTACCCATGCACAGCAAAAACCTGACATCACTACCGAGAGACAAGCTGTCCGCTTTATACTCGTAAGTCCAGCTTGTTTTCAATGACATATCACTAGGGGCGAAGAGAAATGTGACCTTCACGGACCTCAGAATGAGAGCTTTCAAACACAACCATGATGACTACTTTGGCAATGTTGATGTCATAACTTGTGGCGACTTCTACCAAGCGAAGCCTGTTAAGGACTCCTGGGTCTTCCAAAAAAAAACAAGACGACTTGGAATGCATTGCCTATTGGCATACAAAACCCAGATGCTATGAACTAAAATCCATTATGAGATAGAGCGACCATGCCTTCATTACCACACTTAACTTATTTAGGAAATGCAAACATACAAACCATCAATAGACTATATAAACAAATTGTGTGTTCATCGAGCACCTAAAGACCAACACATTCCCTCACCTATACTACACAAACTCTCAGATGAATGCCCTCAACGAATCTATATTACATTTATCCACCCACTGGAAGAAGAAGACAATATTAAGAGCGATGGATCACTACTCTGAAATAATGTGTTCCAAAGGAAAATTATTAGATAACCCCAAAGCAACTACTGGATTGCATACAACAATTGACATAAAAGAAGGGATGCTAGTAGAATTGTGCTCAAGTAACATTAACAAGCGGGATGCGTTGGTCAACGGAGCAGATGAAATTTTCATGACAACATCCACACACATGGACAAAGACATTGTTTGGATACTTTTCTCAATGAAAAGATTGGAATGCAAGTTCAAGAGATACCAACATGCATGCTTTCCAACCACACATCAAAAAAGAATGGACCCCCATCTTTTAGGATCACAATAGAAGTTCGAATTGGCCCATCAAAAACAAGAATCCTCACTTGACAACAATTTCCCATACCGTGGCTGCAAGAACGATCCACCGGGCACAAGGATTGACTATGGATAAGGTTGCATTCTCCACGAGAGGAGTGCAAACTCATGGTCTGGCATACATGGCACTCTCACATGTCAAAACAATCGACAACCTCTACCTCTTGGAACAGCTACAACATTAGAATTTCCACATGGATGATAGTGTAAAGAATGAGATGGCACGGCTACACATGGAAGCAACATGGAAAACAATAGCCGAGATCAAGTTGGATGGAATAATGAGTGCCAATCTCTTGCTTCATTCACTTAACACAAGATCATTGCCAAAGTATGCAAAAGATATCAATAGCACATCAACTTTGATGAATTCTGATGGTATGGGCTTTCAAGAAACAAGGACCAAGTCCACAAGCAAATACATGCCTACCAGATTCAATGCAATTGAGAACTACTCAAGCACCGAAACGTGCACTCTAATTGCCAAAACATCAACTAGACATTGTGTCGCCACGTACAGTGAGCAAAGAGTAGAGATTACAAGAATCAACATAACAACAAAGGGTCGAAACTACATCCAATGGATAGGCCAATTCAAGTGTAAAGCATGGGCAATGCCTTTCTATTTGTTGCCATCTTCATAATTTACCCATATTCTTGGGAATCTTTCTTGGTACTATTCTAGCTTTGTACTTGCAATCGCTCCATCAGTTAAAGTTGAATTTGTAAACCCATTTTAAACATATGGGATTCTTCTCTTCAAAGAGATCTATCAAAGTCAATATTTGATTCTTGATAAAAGCATTGTAGTCTTCATCCATTGCATGTTGCAATTTAGAACTTGCATTGCTTCTTGAAATGATATCGATTCCTCTAATCGCATTATTTTGGCCATGAA
This sequence comes from Dipteris shenzhenensis, assembly GCF_047967505.1. Lineage (NCBI taxonomy): Eukaryota > Viridiplantae > Streptophyta > Polypodiopsida > Gleicheniales > Dipteridaceae > Dipteris > Dipteris shenzhenensis. The sequence goes on along the minus strand of NC_141628.1, from coordinate 34,974,294 downwards.
TTAAACATCGCTTTTATACATCCATCTTTTTTGTTCCTTCCAACACAAGAAGAGCTCACATTGGTGGTGAAAATCTATGTTATATTAGTGATAGTCATTGTGGGTGTAGTATGGTGTGAGTGATAACCATTGTGGTTGTAGTATCAATTGTATCGAGAACCTTTTCTTTGCCATAACCATTGTGGTTGTAGTATCAATTGTAAACCTTTTCTTTGCCTTTGCTTTGTGTCATCATGGACATTCTAAGTAAGCTGAAAATTTACCAAAGGTAATTGTGTGAATAGTTGGACTTGTAGATGCTACTATGAAAATTATTGTAGGTTAAATTTTTAATATGATGCTATCTCATTAATTATAGCATCTCTGGAAATAAGTTTCCTTTTGACTAGATCAAAGAGGCACCATGTGTTTGATTCTATATTATAGTCTATGATGACACATTTGATGGATTAGAGGATATTTATGTACTTTCTAGTTTATTTTCTTCCAAAGATTTAAACTCCTCAAATGCATTAATAGCATCTGATTTTTGTTTTAGAAATAGATCCAAGTCTTTTGAGAGTAATCGTCAAAGAAGGTGATAAAACACAAGGCTTTGCTTAATGATTGGTTGAGGCATGAACCCAAATATCTGAGAGTATGATTTAGAGTATGCTAGTGTTCCTAGACGATGAAGTGAAAAAAGGTTGACCATCCATGTATGCTTTTTAATGGAATATAATTTACATCGCATGCCTTCTTCATTGAGGGACCAACAGTTTTACAAGGCGGTATCTTTGGTTATTGCCAAACCCAAACCTAAACAAAAAGCTAATAGTTAGGATAACCATGATGTCTTTAAACATGACCACAATCTCTCTCTCTCTATCTATCTAGATAACATCCACACTTCCGCACTCAATAGTTAGCATTGGCATAGTTAGTCAGAAAGCATTCTGGGCAGCTTGCCCGTTACATTCATATCAATGCTTCAAAAAAAATCCCATGAGATTGTGTGGAGCAACAAGGGGGTAGTAAGCAGAAGCAAGAAATCGTAGGTGTCTTCTACCTCAGGTAGCCTCTTCTTTACTTCCCTCCATCCCTTAGTCTTGGTGAGAGAGACATAGGATCTAGGTTGCACTACAAGTGCATGGTGCCAACCAGCTCTCGCAAGACGACGAGTCCCAAAGAACAACCTACTCTCGCATGGAGGAAGAGGCAGCTACAACTGGAGAGGAACCCCTAGCACCAACTGAGGCATAGGTATCCCTTTAGATATGGTTGCTATGATGCAAATGCAAATGCAAATGCAAGCTCACCACTCAAAGAATCTCCTCACTCGCATGTTACAACTCTAGGAGCATGTTACAACTCTAGGAGCATGACCGGGTGGCCCAGGAGGCCAAAGAAGAACATCTCCAAGTACCAACGAAGCTGCGCACGACCAAGAAGCCAAGCAAGCTGCCTAGGAGGCCAAGAAGAGCAGTGCAAGAAGTTGAGAAGGAACGAGATCAGAAAATAGCATCTTCCTTTCAGAACAGAAATACTCTAGAGGGACAAGATATAATATGCAAGGTGCCTGGACCCTCCTAACTATTGAGTGTGGTATGCTATTTGTAGAGAGAGATACTGTGATTATGCATAAAGGTATCACGGATACTCAAGGTTATGCTAACTACTATAGGTTGGGACGTGAATCACCAAACTACACCCTTGTACAACTGTAGGTCCCTTTATGCACACATTTTGGTCCCCACTGAAGGGCTAGGCTGAGGCTATGATCATTGCTTTAGGTTTGAGGCCCTGATGAAACTCCATCCAAGTAAATAATGCAGTATTTCAAGGATTCTCATCTCAAACTCTTTCTTCAAGAGCATCTGGAATTTCTTTGAACTTTCCTTCACGACCACCTGTAAAGATTAGATCATCCTAATATAGAATGAGCAAGACTCTTTTGCCTTTCTCTCAACAGAGGTATTGAAGGACTTCTAAACAACCCGATCTGTCTGCATGTGTACAGGCCTGTTTGAACCTGTAGAGTATTTTCAAAGCCTGCACGCCTTGTTTCCTTGTATTTGAAACTGGGAAGGCTGCTTAACATACACCTCTTCCAGCTCCCTGTTTAGGAATGCTCACTTTACGTTCATTTGAAGTACTGGCCATTTCTCATGTGCAATTATTGCTAGAAGCATTCTAATGGTGGTTGGGAGAAAAAGTTTCCTGATACCCAAATCCTTCCATTTGCGCATAATCCTTGGCTACAAGTCTAGCCTCGTACTTGTCTAATGAGCCGTCGTACTCGTACTTTACCTTGGAGACCTATTTGGTTCCGATGACCTTCCTTTGTCCAGGCCTCGTCACACTGTCCGAAGTAAGATCATTTACTCATTGATTTCATAGTCTCCTCCCAATTTGCATAACCCTTTGCTTCATCAAATGTCTTCAGCTCTTGACTGTCTATCAGGCCATATAACCAAGTTGGCTCTTCCTAATATATTCTCAGATCAGGTTGGGTCATCTTCTGATGTTGAAGATTCCTCCAAAGTCAACATGTACCGTCAAAGTAGGTTAGGTTTCGACAAGAATTGCTCCTGCAAATGCAGTTGCTCAACCTCTTCTCCCGTTACATCCACATCTGCTGAGTAGAAAAACTGGATTCCAAAAGTACACATTCTTGAACAAGTGTTGGCTTGCTTGCTTGCCCATCATGCAAGAAGCGCCTGTTGGATCACTACTCAAACCTTCAATTTGTAAAGACAACCGTCTTAACACTGATTCTGCAACTTGTTCCCTATCTTTGTAATGTATCCTCACACCCCAATGATCAAAACTCTACCTATACTCCTTGCAGTTCTGGAACAAGTACACTAGATAATGCCTTAGTCTCACCTGACATGGTAATGAAAAGCACACTGCGGATTTCCTTCTCCGGAGTTCTTGAGTTGTCACCAACTGTGAGAAAGGCTTCACATGTCTGCTGGAGCTGTACAACTCCCGATCGTTGTCCATGTGTCTAGGGACACTGTTGTCAATATACAAACATCTATGGTTCGGATACCACATTTGCAATGATGGGTATCTCCTGGAACAATTCGTCTAAAGTGATAATCTTGCTGCTGCTTTTGGTCTCGGGCTCCTCTTTGCCATCCTCTCGTTTAGAGCAAACAGCACCTGCCAGGAAATGGGACTGGAACTTCTACAATCACAGTACCTGTAGAAGTTTGAAATGTTGTCAGACACATGGTCTTTGGCATGTTTCTAGGAAGCAAAGCGCTTTATCCTGTGACACTGCTCAATTTTCCCTTAAATTGGCTTCTCAAGTCAACAGAACCCACAGCGAAAATGTAAATATAACAGATGAATTCAGAAAGCATTGAATGAGAGAACTAGAAGGAAATATAAGGTGGTACCTCACTAAGAAATATGAGGTAAAACAATGTCAGTGTAATAAATTTCAGATGCAGCAGACCATTGGTGGCACTCCATATATGGATTAGAACAGTAAAACCAACAATGGGACTAGGAAGGAAAACGACATTAGTAATCCAATCGATTAATGTAGAATGGGATTAGGAAGGAAAACAACATTAGTAATCCAACTGATTAATGTATAAAGAGGTACCGGGACAACCCAAGACCTTTCAGAGCGCATAAACACCAGCCGAAAAGGCCAAGATAAATGACGAAAGCATGGGCCACTCTTGACTCCTATGAAGGAGAAAGGGTAGAATAATAGTAAACATTCAACAAGTAATGTAAATTCAGAAAAGCAAAACAGAACCCCATTTCACCACGGTGAGAAAACTGGGGCATGAAAATTGATGTGACCTTCAATACATTGCCTCAGGGCTCAGGATGCTGGAAATATAGAACAAAAGATATTGCTGAATATGCGCTGCTCTGCCAACAACTTGCAGATGTATTAAGTGATCCACAACCTGAAAGAGTTGAGGATCACATCAATTCTGGAACGTCATCCATACCATGCTACTGCAAGCTTGACTGCCAGTCTTGGAATCGCCCTGAAATGTTCCATAAAAAAGTGTGTAAGTCTGAGTAAAAAAGGGAAAACAGTCAGGCTTCTCGGTAAAATGAAATCAAATGATTTTACCAGCAATCGCAAATAGAAACATTAGTAGTCCTAAAGTGCTCAACTACTGAGATACAAATCCAATTGGATATCGACTTCCTCAGCCATATGTTCATGTGCCAGGACCTGCATCAATTAATGAAGAAAAAAGGACATAAGAATCGTCTTAATTATTAAGTCCTGGTCCCAATAAACATTCATGCATCTTACCAATTCAACATGAGATTCATGATAAGTTGCCGTCCCTCTCGATTGCAAGTGAGGTCAGAGATACATTCTGGTTTTCTAAAATCTGTGAAGTAGCTGCCTTGAGTCGCCGGATCTTGGCAAGAGCAAGGTCCCTATCAGGAGGGCATTTGCTTGAAGCAACATGCAAAAGTGCATTGGCCTGTTCCGCGTGCCCTTCAGACAGAGCAGAACAAGCTGCTCTGTAAGCCTCATCCGCAGCCTGTGCATCATACCTTCCAATGCTCTCCGTCATCTTGGAATCTTTGTGGTCTGGCTTTGATGACAGCTGACGAGTTTTACTGATTCCTGCAGCCATTCCAGGAGTATCGTTGGCCCCTTGAAACTCTGTCAACACTAATCTGTCTAGAAGAATCTGAGGCTCTGCGTTTCTCCAAGGCGATTCTTCAGGAAACACCTTTTGTTCTATTTTCAGATCCGCCTCTCCTCTGTAATCATCCTTTCGCATGAACGGCCCGTTTGAATGTGGATCGGGTAAACCCAAGTTGGCATTGGGGACATATTCCTGTTGAGATGAGGAGAAATGGGATGCCGATCTAGGTCTATGCGTAAGCTTGATGTGACCATCCAGTGGCGTAGATTGCTTGTGGTCTCTAGGCTGCAAGGGCAAAGGCACTTGCAAAACCGGTTTATCCGGATGTTGGGAAGTGTCGAAAGTGGAAGTTGAAGGAAACAAGAGTGACAGTTGACGGGTGGAGTGCGCATACTCTGCACGGGCGATGGCAATGTCAACATGATTCAAAAGAGCATCGGGATCGAGAGAGTTGGGCATGAATGAAGAGCCAACAACGTCTGGCTCCATGAGCACGACTGATTCTGAAGCTATCTGGAAGTGCCCAATTCGTCGCGAAGATCCAAGGACGTGCCTTCTTTGAAATATGATCATTTCATGTCACTCCTTTGCAGAGGATGAGCCTCTTCATCATTTCATGTCGCTCCTTTGCAGAGAATGAGCCTCTGAAATCCCACAGAATCTGTTTCCGGCCTTACATTCCTGAGCTTACTTACAACATCAAGTCTATATCACTTACTCCGATCTTAGATTCGTGGTTAGTAGATACTACTTAAAACTTACTCCTAACTAGATTCATGAGCTTCTCAACTTCCACAAAGTTTCTAACATATGCGTCATGATGTAGCCTGCAGGAATGATAGAATTCGAATTCTAATGGAAATTCCATTTAGAAATCAATGCCATGTCCATAGTGAGGCGAGTAACAAAAATTAAAGCAAGGGTTTGGGGCCATTTTAAATGAGCATATACTTTTGTGGGGTGCACCATAAGATCCTTTGTCCAATTATAGACTCTTGGTTTCTTCAATTTATTATAGAAGTGGCTTGACTAACTAAGAATGTAGTTATCATTATCACAATAATAGACTTTTGGTTCCTTTGTTTTATTATCGAATTGCCTCTAACTAATTAAGAATGTAGTTATAGTTATAAACTATTGGTTCCTTCGTTTTATTAACGAAATGGCTCTGACTAATTAACAATGTAGTTATCGTTATCACAATAATAGACTATTGGTTTCTTCATGGCTCTGACTAATTAAGATATGTAGTTAGCTTCAATAGAGAATCTTTATCTCCATGAAGAAAAGGTGCTATGGCATCCATATGATGACCTCTCAGATCATATTTTGTTGCCAATGCCAATGGTATCTATTCATCTTCGGAGCTAACGATAACGTTGCATTGTCATCAAGACCGTGCATATGTGAGATTCCTTGTTAACCAAATGTGTACTCTGAACGATTTCTTATAGAGCAATTTGCATTTAAGTTTGATTCTTCTACAATGAGGCACATTCAAGTCTTATAGCATGTCATCCTTTTCTCCAATGACAACGAGGAATATGTACATAAACTTGGCATCCAAAACCTTTAAATACTCAATGTCTGGATGCCATTCACACTAGACCTTTGCTACTATATAATCAATGAAGCCCTCCCCTGCCTGCCCACACTATCCCTTCATTAATATCCCCCCCATCCCCCCAAAGACCCCTTACACAAGCAATTTGCTCAATGGCCCAAAAGGGCCCAGATTAGTAGAAAATAAAGGGGAGTGAAAAAGAACACCCCCCAACCCTCTCATTAATGATATCATCGACAAAATTACACAAGGAGGGGAGGGGGCTCTCTTTTTTTGCTCCCCCCTTTTTTTTTGTGAAATTTGGGCCCTTGAGATTTTGGAGGCCCCTTGAAAATAAACGCTTCCTCTCACCTCCCCCACCATCCCTTCATAAATTGCCTCCCCCCCCCCCCCAACACACACACACACACACCCCTTTAAGGGCCCTTAAGGCTCCCTTAAAAATAAATTCTCCACATCACCTCCCCTTCCTCCTCCTCCACCATTCATTAATGTCACCCCCCCTTTCCACAAATGGCTGGCTCAAGTGCCCAAATGAAAGGGGAGAAAAAAGAGAACCCTCCTACTTTGCAATCTTTTCCCCAAATATATAGTTTAAATATCATCATCCCAGTTAATGAAAGGGGGAGAAAAAAAGAGATCCCTCCTACTTTGCAATCTTTTCCCCAAATATATAGTTTAAATATCATCATCCCAGTTAAACCCATTCTTTCAAAGAAAGCTGAAAATTTTATCCTCCCCTCAATCTGATTTCATTAATGATATCATTAATAGGATGAGAGTTTCTAGATGTATTTTCATTCTCCCTTTAAAAAAGGTCCTTAATCATTACTAAAAAGGTTCTTATTTGCACAAATCCCACTACCCCTCTTATTTAAAAGATAAAAGAAATGACAAAAATAAATGCATAAAAGTCAATCCAAAAAACAAGAATTACCAAAAAACAAGCAAGGAAAAGTGAGCGAACCAAAAAAAGCGAGCGAGCCAAAAGAAACAATCAAAACAAAAGAATAATGGATTGACAAATCCCCTATTTTAGTAGCAAAATTATATAAGTTCTTCAAAAGTCCATGAGAGAGTTGGACCTATGTCATTGCCAAGGCATCATTAGTAAAGACGCAATCTTCGCTCACTTTTCCTCTTTCAGTTTTTGGTAATCCTCCATAATCAAGTTCTCTCTCTCGACCAACATAAGTGAGATCACCAATGAAATCTTCCACACAAGTCAAAAGTTTCCTGGGACTTCTTAAATGGAATAGTCCACATTACATTCATGTGCAAATGAAACTCTATTCACTCTTGGAACAAAACCCATGTTCTTGTCATTGCAAAAACGTCCCTCCCTAATGACTCACTCTTACATCCCACCAATCCAGAGAGAGTACATCCCTTTCTTTAAAATGTTTTAAATTCCAAAACAAATTACTCTTTGCTTATAGAAATCAATAGTAGAAGCCAAAATAGACAACATATTGACATGGTCCCAATTAGGCAAACTTTCCTCTAGATCTGATGCAACAAACCGACTAAATTTTTATTAAATTAACATGTTGATGCATGAAGTTTTACTAAATGGTGCAAAAGGTCATGATAATCATTTAAATCATGCCTTTCCATTTGTTTTGATATGTAACATGACCCCATTTGGATTTGTAAATCAAAAGATACAAGACGTCAAAATTATCATGTTTTGGGCCAAAACATGATAATTAATGCGCTCCCTCTTTTGGACCAAAACGAGAGAATTTAGCCACCATTTAGTAAAATTTCATGCATCAAAATGTGAAACTAATGGAATTTTTTCTAGTTTCTTGCACTAGATTTAGAGCAAGGCTGCTTATAATAGGAAGCATTTTAGAACTCTATCTATACATTGGGACAAAAAAAATCAAATATTCTCTATGCAAGTTCTTCTTACGAAAATATGTAGAACACTTTAACCAAGGTAGACTTTCAATAACATATTATGATCATGTTCAATGTTGACGTTTTTATTGAATGATGCACTTCAACTATATACTACTTGTTGGTAGCCAAAGCATTTCTATGCAAGTTCATCTCATGAGAAAAAATAACACTATCAATCATGTAGACTTGCAAGCTTATGTTACAATCATCTTCAAAATTGTGGTGATACTTATAAAGATGTATTAATAACGATGAGTGCATACATATAGTGAGGTTATGTTTTTCTCAAGTGATGTGCTTCAACTATATAGTACCTATTGTTGATAGCCAAATCATTCCTATTTAAGCTCATCTCATGAGACTATAGAACACTATTACTAATGTACACGTGCAATATTATGTTATAATCATGTTCAATGTTGAGTAGCACTATAAATCTTTATTAAGGATGAGTACATACATACAATGAGATTATGTATTGGTAGCCCAACCATTTCTGCATCGCTCACATTTTCTCACTCACTTATTTGGTCCTGCTCACTCAACATCGCTCGCCTGATCGATTGTCTCCCAAAAAAGGTTTGGTTTTTATATTTTGTCCCAATTTGCAATGAGAATAATAATTGTGAATAATGAGTAGAAAAACTAATTAGGATTCAAACTTTGAAAAAAATGAGATTAACATAGGAGAGAAAGTTAAAGTTTAAGGTGAACAAGAAAGACCTTTAGATGGAGAACAGAGGGAAAATTCAAAGGGTATTCATGATATAGTATAGATCCTTGCATATGTTGTAAGCATGATGTATGAAAAATGGGTGATTTTGGCATGCTCTCTTTTCTTACTATGCAAAATATTGCCCTTTTTTGTGAAAGTTTACTTTGTTAAAGGACTTTTGAGGGAATGTTAAAATGGGTACTAATGTTGCATCTACAAATTAGATGTTGCACTATTCACCATGGGCTTAGTGAAAAATGGATCAAAACTCTTTGAACTCCATTTTTGCTCCATCTAACAGAGGATCCACTAAACCTAAGTAATTCAATAACTTCTTATGTTGACCTCCGATCTAAGTTTTGTTTAATTATGATGACTTTTGATACAAACTGAAGATATTTGGAATCAACATCTTGTAGATAGAAATAAGTCTAAAGAGAGTGTGATCTCTTGTATACTCTAATCCACATAGAAGTGATTCAATAATTTCTTTTTCTAACCTTGAATTTTGAGTTATGCCTATTCCAAGATTAGCTTTGGAATAAGGAGGAGATATTTGGATCCAACATCTTAGAGAGAGCAAATAGTACAAGAGAGAAAATCTTAAGGCTCATGTATAATTACCCATGGTCCAAAATACTCCACACTCTTTGGGTAGTGTGTTCACTCTCTCTTAGTAAACATGCTCCCTCAATACTATTGTGATAGCATGATCTAACCTTGAAATCTTCCTTGTTCTATCCTCTTCCCCTCTACCCATTGTAATGTTCCACTCATTCCCTCTCTCCTACTCCCATTTCTCAAGTCTATTCTCATCTTCAACTCCAAATTTTAATAATCCTTCTCTCCCACACTCAATCTACTCTTGTAACCCTCAAACTCCTAGATTATACTACTCAACCCTTATCTTCTAGAATCAATAAAGGAGAGTAGCTCCAATCTCTTAAATCCATCCCTTTTTTTAAGCAATACAACTTTTTCCAAGCCTTATAACATTTTTTGAACTTTAAACCCCTAAAGGAGGTGAACTTTCATCAACCTTGATCAACTAACAACTCTTTTTCACATACGGTATGAAAGAATTGCTTTCCATGCTTGAGCCTACACATCTCAATGGAATATAATTCAAGGCCCTATCTACATAGAACACCCATTTCATTAATTTTGGACTTATTTTTTATCTTTGGACAAATTCTAAAAACGCATCCCAAATGGAAAGTTTACTTTATGAAAATATCATTTGAGAATCAAAAGTTTACTTTCTTGCACTGTAATTTCCACATAATAAAATTTACAATATCTCTATAATTTTACACTTATTAACAATTTAAATTAGTAAAAATAATTTAAATGCATGAAAATTTTGTATATATAGGTATGTATGTTAGTACGTATGGCCCATGCATGACATTAATTTACCATACTTGAGTCCTCTAAAATCTTCAAGATATCATAACAATATTAATAAACACCATTGAGAGTTTAAAAACTCTAAAATCTTGTATATATGAGTCCTAGGATGTTGCACATGTATGCATGGCATGAACATGCCCTTGGTTCATCGATGGAAGGCCATTGGTACATACAGCGAGATAGGTGCGCTACACTTGTCCACATGGCAAGGACATGACAATAGGGCTTTTAGTTGATCCATGTCAGTGTGGGATTCACGCTATAGCAGTTGACAGAGGGGAGGGAGGGAGGGGGGAAGAGAGAGAAAGGGAGGGGGTAAAGAGAGAGAGGGAAAGCGAAGGGGAGGGGGAAGAGAAAGGAAGGGGAAGGGGAAGGGGAAGGGGAAGGGGAGGGGAGGGAGAGAGAGAGAGGGGGGAAGGGAGGGGGAAGGGGAAGGGAAGAGGAGGGGAGGGTAAGGAAAGGGGAAGGGAAGTGAAGGAATGGGGAAGGGAAGGGAAGGGGAGGGGAGGGTGAGGGAGGGGGAAGGGGAAGGGGAGAGGAGGGGGAGGGGAGGCGAATTCAAACTTCCCTCCCCTAAGTTCAAACTTCCTGCTCCCAACGTACACACAATAAATCACTCATGACACTCAACACATGCAAACACAAAATAATATACAAATTGCACGGCACTCACACCACATACAATATACTAAACACTCACAACACACTATATTAAACATTGACAACTCACATAACTCAATTTTCTCATCTATAGCACATGGCCATGACATAATACACACACCTCACTGCATACTAAATACCACTCACTCCACACAATTGCTCCACAGTTGCAACACAGTGGCACTTACGATGGATACACTACACATGCCACAAAGGACATATGCACAACACACACCTCAATCCTAACTTACTAAACACCCACTACACATGTCACACACAACTTCTACACTCCACATGAGGGTCTACTCTACACACACCTCATTCATAAAATACTAAACACCTGCCACTCACAACATACTAAACACGCACTCCACTCACTCTAGACACTCATAATGTGTACTGCACATGTCAACACCTTACTCTCAACATACTAAATACCAACTCTAACATGCTAGACACCCCCACCACTCACAATATACTAGATACGCACTCCACTCACTCCACACATTTGTGACACAACACACACACTACACTTGCTACAAACTCACAATGTACATATGCATAGAATTGTGGCATAGATCCACAACATACACACACATGAAGCACATGCACTAAACAAAAGACAACATAAGAATTGTGTAAATTTCACTATAGGGACAATCACTCACCCTAACCCCAAGGGATAAAGAAGTATATTCATCAACATGTTCATTATACAACTAATGTATAGTGACATATAGTGTGCATTCCCCTATCCACTATTTTCTCAACCTAGTATTAGAGCCCATGGTGTTTCATCCTTTGTAGGCTCAGTATATCTCCTTTCTTCATCAAGGCATAAACCCTATATGTTCATCAAGGCATAAGACCTCCACTTAAGACATATTCTTATGCTCATTTGTAGCTTAGAAAGAGAGGTACAATTTGCAATTTGATAGCACGTTAATTTGAGACTCCTAGCTCAAGATATTGCAGTTCAAAGCTTTAAGCTTCTTGAGTTTCTACATTTTCATCAATTTGACAGTTCTATTAGAATAGGGAGAGCTATTTTTGAGCTACTTAGTTTGGCTTCTCTAGTTCTATGTGGAAGAAGATCCTTTAACTTTAGGGTTTTTTATTGCCTTGAGCCTCTAGCACTCTAGCCTAGAGCCCACAGAGTGTCACCTCAATGTGGTGCCCAATGCCCACAACCTCGACTACTCCTTTGCAATTCTAGGTCTTCCTTCAAATAATTGCTACCTCTCAAGTCACCCCACTTGCCTCACTAAGATTCTAATCATGCTCTGAGTTTGGCCTTTGCATCAACCCCACACCTGTGCCTCTATAGCCAGGACCAACAAGCCATCTCCTAAAAAATCTACCACTTTTAAGCTCACACAACTATCATGATTTGTGCTACCCTCTATAGCTATTTGTCTGCTCACATTAGCCAAGACTCCTACCTCCATTCCCATTTCTACTACCTTTGCTTTGTGACATCCCTATCTTGCTAACCAACCCTACTTAGCTACATCATTTGAAGCATTTCCCACCTCTTTCACCCTTCAGCTACCTCTCCTTGAAAGCCCACATGTAGCTCCAAGTGATTGTTTACACCACATCTACTCCTATGCTATGCTACCTTGAGCTCTTGATTACCTATTGCATATTGGTTTTTCATTGATCAATAGCCTACTTTCTCCTATAGTCACTGGTCCCATGCCTCTTGCTACACCCATCTATCCCATGATCTTTTTGCACTTACCTATTGACCTAGTAGCTCTTCCCATGTGCGTTTGGCCACATTTCATACCTCAATTTTTGTGCTTAGCTACCTCATAGTCTTTTGTCTATAGCTGCCTTGTAGTGCTCCATTATTTCCTCACATTGCCATCTTATGATGAATAGTGTCCCTTTCTACCTAGAGCTGTCCTCCCTCTACCATAGCTACATGTTTTAGGGAATAGTAGCCTTGCTACTGCTGCGACCTTAGAACCTTTGGAACATAATTTGTCGTCTGCCCATTCAAGATCTACATGTGCTCACTATAGTCTTCACCAAGTATCCCTTTGCTTTTGTGACCATGTGACATTGGCAAACCATCGAGTAACTCATCTCCCAAGCACATGACATGCTACAAGCACAGGCAATTCAACTTGTCACCATGCAATAAACAAAAGTCACACAAAATAGACTTGCCATCATCCACAACAAGGATGTGGTAATTAGAGCATTGACATAGGGCAATGGTAATCTCCAATGACACGTGGAAACACCAACCAAAACAAGGAGACACATGACATTCCTACCATATTAGTAGACATGTTGACACTGCCATGTCATCAAGCAATCCATAGCCACTTACATGACGTGGTAATAGTTGATTCAATCATAAAAACAATGTTGTAATGACATGAAGATCCAATTCTTACATCATGTGCATATGTAATTAGTGTCATCCATCCTCATTAACGTCCATATTCTAGTTCAAGAATTTCATGTGGGTGCCCCGTGCACGTCATGTCAAATTTTAAAATGGCTGACCATGAAAACTTGTATCAAATCATTAACATAAAAAGCATCATAATGATAGTGAGCATGCACGTGTATGTGTGTGTACGCACGTGTGCGTGCGTGCATGTGCGTGTGCTCATGCATGCATGTGTGCATGTGTGTGTGTGTGTGTGTGTGTGTGTGTGTGTGTGTGTGTGTGTGTGTGTGTGTGTGTGTAGATTTAATAATCCCAACAATAAATGAACCATACAACTAATTCAATCATTTGGATAATTATAAAAAGCAATGGATTGACATTTTTTAAGAAAAATAAATTGAAGTAACCTTTGACAATATTGCAATCCAAAATTTTGGTAAGGAAAGCAAGAGGATTGGCAATAGAATTCTTCCTATATTAAGTTTGCAAACTTTAAGCAAAGAATTAGTACAAAAGTGTTGAATCCATTGAGTAGTTCATGCTCCGAACTCAGGGTCCACTTACCTGCCACCATCCAAACCAACATGTTGTTAGAACAATGAAGTTAAATTTGGGTAGACAGGTAGCTGACAGAGGCTAATTACACTAATCCCATGGAGAGGGGGGATCCTTATCAAATCTTAAAAAAGGAAAAAATATATCAAGAAATCCATGTAGAGCTTATCAATCATGCAAAAAATAATCCTAAAGAGGGGGGAATTTTTATTAAAAGAAGCTTTTAAAAAAGGGACCAACAATACATATCAAGGTGGGTAGGTGCAAAGAAATAATGTACAAGTGTGTGTGTGTGGTTTGTGTGGGATGTGTGTGTGTGGGGGGGGGGGGGGGAGAAATCCTAGTGTAATTTTTGTAGAAAGTTTTTCAAATAAACAAGGGAGTAATAGGTTTAGGGGGGGGAAGGGGGGGTGTGAAAGGATGACAATGTGTGTGTGTGTGTGTGTGTGTGTGTTTAGATTAAAAAGTCTCATCAATAATTGAGCCATACAATTAATTCCATCAATTGGGTAAAAAGGTTTTTTTAAGGCAAACATATAAGAAAAAAATGTTTAAGACATCTAAGTTGAAAAATGCAATAACCAAAGTTTGCAAAAAATTTCACCAAAATTAAGAATTTTCAATAATATTGAGTTTGACAAACACGATATTGAAAAAAAATGTCAAATCCTCTAGAAGTCCACGCTCCGAGGTCAGGGTCCACTTACCTACCACCATCCAAACAAACTAGATGTTAGAAAATCATAGTTACGATTGGGCAGATAGGTAATGCCTATTTTCCACAGCTTGTTATTGCTTTACCTAGGAATATAGACAACCATATGGATTCTTAGATTTTATATATATATATATATATATATATATAAAGTTTAAGTCACAAGTGGACTAAGGAGTGAATGAGTGCATGGGTTAAGAATGGATTAGTGAAGGCATGGGAGAATTAGTGTGCTTGGTGCGTGGGTTGATTAAAAAGATAGTGTAAAGGAGAGATTTCACGGGGGGTTACTTAAAAGAATAATTCATAGTTGGGGAAGTATACATGTGTGTGTGTGTGTGTGTGTGTGTGTGTGTGTGTGTAGCCCACCCCCAACCTAGAGGGTAAGACCACATGGTGGGGAGTAAGCCCTCCATGTGGAACTTACTCCCCACCTACTGATAATAAGTTAATAAAAGTGGATCTATATGATAAGTGTCAAAATTAAAAAATGATTCCAATAGTAAATGCGTAAACCACTTCTACAAAATAGATATAAAGGTTAGGGCGGATTTAAAAATGACTAGGGATTTTCCATGCTAAAGAATTATCCAATGGATGTGAATTAATTGTATGTGTGTTTAGATTAAAAAGTCCCATTAATAATTGGATAAAAAGTTTTTTTTAAGGGGAATACATAAGAAAAAAATGTTTAAGACATCTAAGTTGAAAAATGCAATAACCAAAGTTTGCAAAAAATTTCACCAAAATTAAGAATTTTCAATAATATTGAGTTTGACAAACACGATATTGAAAAAAGATGTCGAATCCTCAAGCAGTTCACACTCTGAGGTCAGGGTCCACTTACCTACCACCATCCAAACAAACTAGATGTTAGAACATCATAGTTACGATTGGGTAGACAGGTAATGCCTGTTTTCCCCGACTTGTCATCGCTTTACCTAGGAATATAGACAACCATATGGATTCTTAGATTTTATATATATATATATAAAGTTTAAGTCACAAGTGGACTAAGGAGCGAATGAGTGCATGGGTTGAGAAGGGATTAGTGAAGGTATGGAAGGATTAGTGTGCTTGGTGCATGGGTTGATTAAAAAGGTAGTGAAAAGAAGAGATTTCACAGGGGTTACTTAAAAGAATAATTCATAGTTGGGGAAGTATACATGTGTGTGTGTGAGTGTGTAAAGAAATAAGTGTTTCTATGAGATACATTTACTAATCAAAAATTGTGTGTGTGTGTGTGTGTGTGGCCCACCCCCAACCTAGAGGGTAAGACCACATGGTGGGGAGTAAGCCCACCATGTGGAACTTACTCCCCACCTACTGATAATAAGTGAATAAAAGTGGATCTGTATGATAAGTGTCAAAATTAAAAAATGATTCCAATAGTAAATGCATAAACCACTTCTGCAAAATAGATATAAAGGTTAGGGCGGATTTAAAAATGACTAGGGATTTTCCATGCTAAAGAATTATCCAATGGATGTGAATTAATGTTGATGAAGCACTATAAATCTTTATTAATGATGAGTACATACATACAATGAGATTATGTTTTGTAGCCCAACGATTTTTGCTTTGCTCACTTTTTCTCGCTCGCTTATTTGGTCTTGCTCACTCGACATCGCTCGCTTGATCAACCGTCTCTCAAATACTTGGCCTTCGAAGGTTGCATTAGCAACTTTTGTTTCCAGATCCCTATCTATGTCAACCTAGTATCCTTCTACTATGGACTCTTCAGGGTCACTATCCCATTCAACACCTGTCATGAAGACTCTTCAGGGTCACTATCCCATTCCCACTACTTCTAATTCATCATCCCAGATTGGTGCTTCTAGTTGTATCATTTGGGCATCCACATCTCACAACATTAATGTGTTGTTTTACAATTATCTATTGTAGCCAACGTTTGTATCCAATTATTGATGTCACTTTGTGTATCCCCTTCTATGGGATTTACTGCATTGGTAGGTATAGGAGATGCATGACTGGTGGCTGTAGTGGAAGAAGTGTCCAACATTTCTAGGAATAGTGGGTTTCGTTTCCCCTGCTCCCAGATTTATAATGACAGTGGTTTCTCTATTTTGGATAGTGATTCTATCGGTGCCCCGATCATGGGGAGTATCGATGCTTCCCAAAGCCATGGTCTTCCCAACAATCTCTGGTATGATGTGGCACCGAGAAGATCCAAGATAGTAAACTGGAGCATGAATCTTACTCCAGCAATTTTTGTTGACACATTGTCAATGATACCCAATGGCTTCATTTTCTTGTGGTCAGCTAGGCGGATGTTAAATGTGGCCTTCTTCATTGGAGGTAGGCCCCATTCTTCATATAGCTCTCTCTCTAGAATGTTTACTCTGGCTCCACCATTCACTATTGTCAGGTATTAACTAAAGGCTTTATGCTTTAGCGGAATGGTTAAATTTTTTATGTCATCCCTAGCACCGAATTTTACTGAAATTACCTTTTCCTCTTCTTCAGGTGGAGGGGAGTATTGTGAAGATTCAATCCATCCCTTGAAACTCTCCCACATTGTAGGGCAATTTCTTAGTAAGGTCCTGATTGGCATTGTGAGATGAGGCAGCTTATCAAGCTTGCTAGTGCAGTGTCATCGAATTGGGGATGTTTTGCATGTTGCTCTATTACGTGTTGGAAGTTGTTGGGATCAATCACTGGTCAATGCTGGGTGTTGATGGCGCTCTGGCCTCTTCTGCTACCATCCTATCTGCCTCAAATTTTTCTTGTTCTTTTTGTACCCATTGCTTCAAGGCTTGGTAACGCATCTTTTCCATTTTAGCATTGGGGTATGCTTCCTTGGCTCCTTGGGTGGCACTTTCCGTGGATCTGCTAGGCATGGTCATTGTGGAATTGGCATGGCTTGTTTTGCTAGAAGGCTCTTTGATTTTTAAGCGGAAATGAGTTTTTGCCGTGCCACTTCTTTTTGTTGTCTTGTTATAATCAAGACTGGTTGTGATGCCACACTTTGTGTTGCCACACTGTGATTTTCCACACCAATATTGAAGAAACAAGTATTTACATCATGCCTTGCAACACTGCAAATGGTACACTGGGGGCTGAGCCACTTCTGGTGGGTTTAATCAGTTCCTTAAGATTGGGCATTCATTGGCTATATGGTGGTTGGCCATACAGTGTGGGCACCAAACATTTTCTCTCCGTGGGTACTGTGGTGGCTTAGAGACATGCAGCTTTTGCTCAATGGCCTGCATCATTTAATCTTTTGCTCTTAGAGCCATTGCTTCCACTCTTGTCCTTGGTGGTGTGATCTTTGTTGGAAGTGCTTCCCTTCTTCGAAGATTTCTTGTCACGTTGACTTGATTTATAGCCATCACTGTTGCTGTCAGAATCAGTCATGCCGTCCTTAATGTCAATTGCAACTTCATGAGCGTCGCTGAAATGTGCATAGTTATTGACTTTTCTCAAGTCCTTGCGAATGGATTTTTTCAGGCTAGAGATGAACCATGCTATGAGGTACTTGTCGTTCAGACGGGTATCACACTTTTCTATTAACCTTTTCATTCTTTCTAAGTATGTTCTAACCTTTTCTTTCTTGTGCATATCTATATTGCCTAGTTATAATGCACGGTCATCTTGCAGCCTTTCTGTTTGGAATCTTCTTCTGATTTGCTCAGATAGCAGTGCCCATGTGGATCTTTACTCTACGAGAAGGTCAAGGTACCATTCCAAAGCCTCATCGGTTAGGGCCATCAGGAACCAGGCAGCTTTGGTTTCATTTGATTGATCGCCTCTAGCACAACATGCTATGTCAAAGCGTTGAAGGAACCTGGCGAGATACCCTCGTCCATTGTAGTTTGGCATTTTCCAATTTACCAAAGTGTCGTCTGCCATTGTTGTTTTTGCGGTTGCGTTGTTCTTTAAGGTGTTCAGAAGGATTTTGATCGTCGCTACTTATTTCTTCTTCAATAATTATGTCCTCCATGTTGCTTGTTGATGGTGAGACGTTGAATTCTTGAAGAGTGTCAAGGGTCGAAGAAAGCTCGCAAAAGTATGCAGGGGCTAGTCTTCATCCAAATCTGAGGTGCATACACAATGCTTAAGTGTATCCTTTAAGTGAGTGCCTTTGACTTTGAAAATTCGTAATTGATTTCAACCTTCATAGCCCGATAATGGCAAAAAATATGCAATCAACGAGTCGAAATCAGTGCCTACATAATGGTGACTACCGAGATTGAAAATCATAATAAAAAGACTTGAAAATTATCATTTGAGATTGGATGTTGCATGAGTGAATATTGGCATCAACTGGGTGCAATTTGGTCTTCAAACGGCCATGATACAGGCTCCCAAAGGAGTCAAAATTGTTAGGGGGGTTAGAAATGCATTATTGTAGTAGGGACCATTGTGTTAAAAATGTGCCTAGGATTGTTCCACGTGAGTGGGAAAATGTGTGGTGCAGACGATTTGTCAATCGGAGGTCATGGTGGAATCTTATTAGCGAAATAGTGCCAAAAAGGGGCCCACATGGAGGTGCAAATTGACGAGTGTTATGCATGCCTAAATGGTGTGGGATTGGCTAGAAAAAGTTCTTGTAGCTCAATGGTTCCGTGTGTGAAGCTGTGGTTCAATCTGGGTCCAATTCGGGTCCCAAATAAGCAAGTTATGGACCCTCCAAGATAGGGGAATTTAGGGGTGCTTTGGTCTTTATGTCCAAGTGTGAATGGACTTTAAGTCTAACTGAGGGGAGTAACTGACCCAGCTTAGTTAACCTAACTGACCTAGTCCAATTAATGTACCTAATAGTTAACCACCATTATGGGCATCGTCACCCCTGGCATGAGCATCGACACAGGCATGTGGCACGCGGGCATTGCCACAGGGAGGGAGAGAGAGAGAGAGAGAGAGAGAGAGAGAGAGGAGGGGAGGGAAGAGAAAGAAGAGAGAGAGAGAGAGAGAGAGAGAGAGAAGAGGGGGTGGAGGAAGAGAGAGGGGGAGGTGGAGGAGAGTGGGGGTGGGGGTGGGAGTGGGGGTGCGGGTGCGGGTGGAGGTGGAGGTGGGGGGTTGGGGAGGGGGAGAAGGGGGGGGGAAGAGGTGGTGGAGGTGGAAGGGGGGGGGGGGGGGGAGGAGGAAGGGGGGGGTGGAGAGAGGGGGAGGAGAGGGGGGGTGTGGAGGTGGAGGTGGGGGGGGTGGAGGCGGAGGTGGAGGTGGGGGAAAGGGGAGCTGGAGGGAGAAAAGGGGAGATGGGGGTGTAGAGAGAGGTAAAAAGATGGTGGAGTGGAGGGTGATGGAGATAGGGGGATGGAGGAGATGGAGAGAGAAAAGGGGAGATGGGGGTGTACAGAGAGGTAGAGAGATGGTGGAGTGGAGGGTGATGGAGTAGGGGGATGGAGGAGATGGAGGGGGGGGGGAAGGGGATGTAGAGAGATAGAGAGATGGAGGTGGAGGGGGAAAAGGGGAGGTGGGTGTAGAGAGAGGTAGAGAGATAATGGAGTGGAGGGTGATGGAGATTTGGGGTGGAGGAGATGGGGGGTAGAGAGAGGTAGAGAGATGGTGGAGTGGAGGTTGATGGAGATGGGGGGTGGAGGTGGAGGGGGCAAAGGGGAGAAGGGGTGTAGAGAGAGGTAGAGAGATGGTGGAGGGGAAAAGGATGGTTACCTTGAGTGGGGGAGATGGGGGATGGACAAAAAAAGTGGAGGTGGTGGGGAGGAAGATGATGGGAGATGGAGATGGAAGGGGGGGTGACAGAAAAAGTGGTGGTGGTTGTGGTGGAAATGGTGGACGGAGGACAGAAAATAGAGATAGATAGAAAATATGGAGGATTAACAGAATTTTGAGAAGGAAGTGGCTAGCAAAAGTGTGGGGATATAAGTGAGGGGGATTGGTGTTGCTTTTATAGGATGTGGGGGGGATTAAGGATCATTTTGTGTGTTTAGTGTATTAATGTGATTTTCTAAGTCAACATTATCCTTTTACATCATTTAGAAGCATTTTTTCACTCCTTTGCCTTGAGGTGAATGGTTTTTCGAAGGGGGTTCTTTTTCACACATGCAAACACATGTTTCGCTTTTGCTTCAGGCACTAATCTCCCTAACAACGGTGCCAAATGTTGTCTCTGTTTTACCTAAATGTAGGTTCCGAGGGTATTGGTCACCTAGAGTCGTGTCGTTGCTCGTTGTAGCATAGGTGTTCACAAGTGTAACATAGGTCCTTAGGGCATGTTCCGATGTGAGAGGTGTAGGCTAAAGTATGGAAAGCAGATCTCATGCATGCGTGGGTGAGAAAGAGGGCTTGATTACATAACAATTGAAGGAGGCTCTCACCTCCAGGGGAGTTCAAGGGTTTAGAAGGGGATTTCAGGGTTCGAAAGGGGGACAGGGTTGAGAGAGCTAACTAGGAGTTGTCCAGAGGGGGTTGCAAGGTTTAGGAGGAGTCCAAGGTTGAGGAAGGGAGAGCTAGTCTCCTTCGCAGATTCGAGGGGTAAGGGTTAAGGAGGAGGGACAAGGAAGGAGGAGGAAGAGAGAGGAGAGTGGAGGAGGAGGGAGGGAGGAGAGGGAAGAGGAGGGACAAGGAAGGAGGAGGAAGAGAGAGGAGAGTGGAGGAGGAGGGAGGGAGGAGAGGGAGGAGGAGGGACAAGGAAGGAGGAGGAAGAGAGAGGAGAGAGGAGGAGGAGGGAGGGAGGAGAGGGAGGAGGAGGGAGGAGGAGGAGGGAGGAAGGAGGAGGGAGGAAGGAGGAGGAGGGAGGAGGAGGGGGGAGGAGGAGAAGGAGAGAGGAATGAGGAGGAAGGAGAAGAGATGGGAGGAGGAGGAGGAGGGAGGAGAAGGAGATGGAGGAGAAGGATGAGGAAGGAGGAGGAGGAGGAGGAGGAGGAGGGAGGAAGGAGGATGGAGGAGGAGGAGGAGTACAAGGGTAGAGAGTAAAAGGGTAAGGGCATGCTAGAACATGATAGTGTAAGAGAGCATGGACTCAATGGAGATCAATCGCATGAACACAATAGTGAGCTTGAACACTGAACCCCAAAGAGTGGGACCTTCATTCCATTGAGAGATATTTATACATGTTAGTCTCTACACAATCCGTAGGTACCTCCGTGGTGGGACCTCTTTTGTAAGAGACCTTTTAGACAAGAGTACATCCGCTTTTCGAAGGGACATTTTGGGTCTCTACACAAAGTGGGGAGACCTTTTGGGTCTCTACACAAAGTGGAGGAACTTTTTGGGTCTCTACACAAAGTGAAGGAACCTTCGAAAGTGTAGGGTTTTAGTCTCTCTCTCTAGATCTTGATTTTGCAAGTATGATTGAATCTTTTCTAGAGAAGATTTTGGCTATCCTCATCTTTTAAGATTTATCATACCATCTTGCAGGCTCAAGATATTACAAGTGGAGCTTTGTCGCTACTCTACACATGCAATGCTCTATAGTTGTTGTCCTAGACTACTGCACTTCTAGCCCTTGTTGCCACAGGGTTAATAGAGCCATCGCCTGTTGTGGGCATACACCAAATTTGCTCAACGAAAAGTACCTTGGTGAGTCCTTACAAGCTCCATATTCCTTTCACATGCATCCCACATTTGATGTGGTACCCCATTGCTACCGGTGGGATGCCAATCATCATGATCCAGATAGTGTAGATGCTCCTCGTAATTGGATGTTAAAATCAATTGAAACTCTAAGATCAAATGGACAAGCTAGGAAACACTCATCGGAGCCTTGGACAAACATGCATCAATTATGTAAGGCAGTTATGACAAAACACTCAAGGAAAGTGCAAAATACTATGAAGCCTTAGTAAAAATCCTAGAGGTATCCCTCACCATTGATGACCATTTACCCAACCTTAGCTTCAATCCAAATCAACAAATAGATGCTCAAACAACAAGTCTCCTCTTTCAAAGAGCCATGTCTCTTCAAGGGCGTTATGTGTATTTGTTTGAAGAAATGGTTGACACTGGCTTCTCAAAATTGAGCAAGCAATCTACGGTGTTCATGGATTACAAGGAAAAGATTGACAACAAGCCCGCTCCATCTATCACCAATGCCATCTTTACCATATTCATTGGGTAAAGACAATTGCAGCACAACATCGTCTCCAAACTCAACCATAACCCAAGGACGGGTAATCAAATCGATGCAGGGGAGTTGTTAACCCTGTGGCAAACAACAAGGGCCAAAAGTGCAATCTGCGACAACGATGAGAGCATTGTGTGTGTCTAGAGCTTGAGCCTGAAAGATGGTATGATGAATCTTAAAGGATGAGGATAGCCAAAATCCTCTCTAGAAAAGATCCAATCATACTTGCAACATTAGGATCTAGACAGAGAAAGGCTAAAAGCCTAAGGTCCCCCCACTTTGTGTACAAACCCAAAAAGTCCCCCCACTTTGTGTAGAGACCCAAAAGATCCCCCCCAAAGTGGAGGACTCTTGTCCAAGAGGTCTCCTACAAAAGAGGTCCCACCACAGAGGTACCTACTACGAATTGTGTAGAAATCAACATGTATAAATATCTCTCAATGGAATGAAGCTCCCACTCTTTGGGGTTCATTGTTCAAGCTCACTATTGTCTTCATGTGATTGATCTCCATTGCATCCATGCTCTCTTACACTATCGTGTTCTAACATGCCCTTACCCTTGCACTCCCTACCCTTGTACTCCCTCCTCCTCCTCCCTCGTCCTCCTCCTCCTCCATCTCCTCCTCCCTCCTCCCTCTTCCTCCACTCTCCTCCTCCTCCCTCTTCCTCCTCCCTCTTCCTCCTTCCTCCCTCCCTCCCTCCCTCCTCCTCCCTCCTCCTCCCTCTTCCTCCTTCCTCCCTCCTCCTCCCTCCTCCTCCTCCTCGTCCCTCCCTCCCTCCTCCTCCCTCCTCCTCCTCCTCCCTCCTCCCTTGTCCCTCCTCTTCAACCCTTACCCCTTGAATCCGTGAAGGAGACTAGCTCTCCACTCCTCAACCCTGGACTCCTCCTAAACCTTGCAGCCCCCCTCTAAACCCTAGAACTCCTAGATAGCTCTTTCAACCCTGTCCCCCTTTTGAAGCCTAAAATCCCCTTCTAAACCCTTGAACTCACGTGGAGGTGAGAGCCTCCATCAATCATTATGATCAATCCCTCTTTCTCACCCATGTGCACATGAGATCTGCTTTCCACACTTTAGCCTGCACCTCTCACCAGAATACACCCCAAGGACCTATGCTACACTTGTGAACACTTATGCTACAATGAGCAACAGCACGATTGTAGGTGACCAACACCCTCGGAACTTGCACTTGGGAGAAACAATGACAACAGAGAGCTAGTGTAGAGATAGTTGTAGTCTTGGAGAAGATTGTCTATGAGAGCAGGCTTTGTGCAACATACACCCTGGCGAGTCTTGCTTCTATTCTAGCGTCCTCATTTTGGCAGTTACTCCAAGTGAAGACTCTAGGATATCTAAGTCTACTAGTTGGACATTTCCCTTCAGTTCCTCCCAAGCTAGGATCTCAGCCCCTCTCAGAGTGGAGCCCTTCGTTAACCATATGTCACTAGAAAGCTCAACCATATTGAAGTTGCCTAGTAGTATAGTGTCTATCCCCAATCCGTTTAGTTGATCCCAAATGTCTCTCTTCTTGACTGAGCACCTATGGGGGCATATCTTGAGGCTAGCGTAAATGAAATTTTATCTTGCAAGACAAGGAGATCCATCTACTATCTTGGTCAGTTTGACTGTCTAGTATCCCTTCACTGTAATGTGAGAGTACTCCTATGGTTGTGCCACCTTTACCCCACTTATTCCTAATCCATTTTTCCAAGAAAGCTATAGGGGGATGAGGAGCAAGAAGAAATACTATGAGAGTGTGAGAAGAAAGCCACTCGATCAATTCCATGTGGAGATGTTCATTGAGAAAAGTTGTGACCTCACCTTTATGAGTTGGTGTTTCTTCCATTTGATGTTTGGCACCCTCCTTATCAATTTGTCATCAAATTCCTAGTGACCTGGCATTGGACTCGAGGGAACAGACATTCTTTCCTCCATTAAGTGGGTGTCCATTGGAGCTTGAGTCTTCTGGGATGGCGGTAGGGGGGTCCCAATAAGATTGTATGGTTCCTGTCTGGGCTTCTCCTCCTCCGTTATGGTCGGGAGGAAGGGAGGTAATCTTATCTTTTGATTTTTCTTCAGTCCTCTTCGTGGTATACTTGCCCGTAGCTCCTTTGTCTCCCGAGCCATCAGGTCTTCCTTGGGAAGGGGTTTTTTGTCGTCCTCATTGAAGATGGTATAAATCTGTTGTCTTCTACCCGATCCTGGGGGGAATCCCAAAAGAAGGATTCTTCTGCACTAGGAGTGGGGGGAGAATGCCGAGAGAAGGGGGGAGTGAAAAGCTCTCGTTTAAAGCTCTAAAGGATGACCTTGTAAGAGGGCCTCTGATCCTTTATCCCTTCTTTGGTGGGATGAGACTTTGCAGTCGCTCTGGTCTGAGGGGTTCTTCTTGCACCTGCTCTGTCATTTTCTCCATTTGTTAGGGAGCCATTGTGGGTGGCTGATCTTGTATCCTTAGATCCTTCCAATAGATGTCTAAAATCCATGTTGGAATCATGCAAGCGACCCGTGGGACTAGCAGTCACATAAGTAGATCTGCTAGCTAGCGGTATATTTCGAAGTGCTTCGCCATTCTTAGTGTCCACTAAAAGAGTATCTACATCCATCTTGCTGATGGCACCGTACTCAGGTTTGATGGGGGGAGGGGCAAAACCCGAGCATCTTAGTTCAAGAAGGTCACCACTGTCACCATCTCCATCTCCATCTTCCATCACCATTTTTCTCCTTCGCATAGCCGTATCTTTTGATCTCAAAACTCTAAGCCACAAATCCTAAACTCTAAACTTATTACCAAATCTAGGCCTCTCTTGAATGCCCACCCCCATAAGACCTATAGTATACTAAATAAGTGGATTAAGGAGCAATGTATAGTCCATAAATATTGGTTATTTAAAATAAAATATACACCATGGCCATCCATGGTTAAAGAAACATTCTGATCCAATATTAGTGGTGAAATGAGGTTGATTTTGGAAAAATGCCACCTTGCCACCAAATTGTGCTTAATGCTCTAGCTGATACTCATTGTGATCTCTCCTCATTGATTCATTGGAATTATTAGCCCACAGCACGCCCTCTGGCCACCCTTCTCTCTCTCTCTCCCTCCCCCTCTCTCACTCCACTCAGCCCCCTACATTCCCCCTTGTCTTGCTCTCCTCTGCCTTGGAGCTCCTCGACCTTCGTCTCCCTCCCCTTCTAATTACCTTCTCTAAGCGCTTAATTTTTTTATGTTTGCCTATGTGCCAGCAAGAAGGGAGAACTCTGTGAGAGAGAGAGCGAGAGAGAGAGAGAGAGAGTGCACCTGGAGGGCGGGGGCAGAGGTTTAGCTTCTGTATGTGATGAGGGGGGGAACAACGATGAGAGAGGGAGCAATAAGGGAGGGAGCCATCATGAAATGCGTGATGGCCATTGACGAGGGATGGAGCCATTGAGGAATGGAGGTAGCGAGAGCGGGAAAAGAAGGAGCAAGAAGCATCGAGAGGGAGCTTGAAGCGTCGAGAGGGATTCATTTTTCCTACAGCTTAACAAGGGCCGAAAATGGATTAATTTTCACGAACTTAGGTTAATCATGCCCAGGGGACAACTTGAGGCAAATAATTCAATTGTTCCATTTTTTAACATTTGGCGGGAAATACTAGTCAAACAACTTCTTACTATATATTAAGGAGAGAGGCAAGAACGTGCCATGTGTCGTGTGGAGAGGAAGTTGAGGGGATCTCTAAGAGTGCCACATGGTTGAAGGATGGAGTGGATGCAAGCATGCTTTGAGCAGGCGGCCATGCCATGTGGTAGAAGGAATGGATGGAGTGGAGACTTGAAGGAGACAGATCTCCTTCAATGCCATGCCTACGATACAGTTGCCCCTTCACACTCCATTTGTCGATGCAACTCTCTCCATGCTCCATTTTCAAATTCTCACGTTTAGTTTTCCCGCTTGAGTTTTCCCACTCTAGCTCTCTGAGTCCCCACGTCCAATGCTCCAGCTTCCCAAGGCCCGTTTAACTATGCTATAGAGTTTTCTTGAGATCGTCTGCTCCATCTCTCCCGAGAGTTACATCTAACATGCTCTAGAGTCCTTTCCATGCTATAAAATCCTCTACCATCAACCAGTTCTATATCAATTTGCCGCGCCAGGTTTCTCGAGTTTCTCCAAGTTGTTGAATCGCAACTTCAATTTCTGTCTTACTGTCGGTCAATGCAAAGGTTGGCAACTTCCGTTCTCATATTCTCAAGCAAAAATTCTCTGCCTTAAACATTTGGTGACCCTTCGGGTTGGATGGGCTTTTGGTTTTCGACTCTCTCTACTGGCTTTTGGCTATCAACAAATTGCCACGAGGCAGGCAAGGAAGTTAGGAGAGGGTTTGAACAGGAAAAAGAGGAGGATATCGCCAATGAATCAAGGTCGATTGAGCAACATGTAGCCATAGTAGGAGCAGGCAGAGCAAGTAGGTGACCTTAGCCATAGCCATAGCCAGAGCACATCTGATCTCCAATCCCCCTTCATCCAACACTAACTCCATCATCTCTAGTGAGCCCAATACAGAGGAGTCTACTCAAGCACAAGCCACAAGCAGTGGTGCGATGGCAGTGGCATCTCTTCAAGAGCATGGAGAAAGCGATGGCACAGACGAAGACACAATGAAAAAAGTAGCTTTGGTGATGTCGCTTGAGTTCTTCTCCAGCCTGTGGTCAAGAAGCCAAGAATCGCAACCTTGAAGGTGTCCAAATATTGCCTCTCTTCTACCAGCTATCACGAGATACATTCACAGATCATTCCATCCTTAAGACATTGAAAAACCAATGAATACAGTAAAGTTGGGTGATGGAGGGAGGGCTTTGCTGGGGCTGGCTGCTCGACATTGTAGTGAAGCAGCTCGGTATGCACCCACATTTGAAATAACATGGTCGAAGCAACCTGCAAACTCTGGGTCGCTCACGCAGCTCTGAGTCGCATTCTCATGCACTTATGAGTTGCCCACGCTAATTACCTCCCTCTGCTCACACATACTCCACCTCTACCATTTGATACCATTGACTCAGTCCCTCTTAAATCTACAAACATTTCATCTGCCACTCATTGAGTTAGAGCCTAATGGATGTTGGTTCATAGATGGAGCAATGAAGCACAATGAACAAAACTTTATTCATGAGTGGTTACATATATAGGCAACTGCCTCATGTTGGTAGATCCTAGATCCACAATTATCTCCATGATTATCTCAATCAGTCACCTCCTATGATCACTCCAAATCCACACATCACACCAACCTGACATACCTAACTGGCAAGTCACTAGAACCTTCTAGCACACCTACTCTCATACACTCCTTGCATAGGACTCCAAGCCCATAGGTGCACACACACACATACATCAATTTTCCCTTCATTCCTCCCACAAATTGATGACCTCATCCCTCAGCAGTAGTACATGGGATGCTCCATGGCTTGCCCACCATCATGTGGCAACACACATGGCCCCAACCTGTGACTCACTCCTAGGACTCTTGGTTTAACTGGGAAATAGACAATGACTATGTATGGGAATCGTCGCCGTGATTCCAACAAGGAAAAATCTCAAACAAAAGACTAACAATCATTTGAGGATGGACTATCCATGGCAGAGAACCATTATCGACCTCACACACACATAACTTAGAAAACATATGGGTCCTTGTAGGTAGAAATTATCTATTGACGTAGCTACAGATGAGGAAGTCTAGCAGGCTCTTCCTCTGGCTCATAAAATATTCGGGGTGCCCAAGGAGGCAATCTACTTCTGAAAAGGTTGTGGACGAGGGTATCATGCACCCAGTCTCAAGCTTATTTCCACCAATAGGACTCGAAACAAAGGCCACATAATAGAGATTTGCTCTCCGGGGACCGCTCCCATTCCAAGCACAATCGAGAGCATGCAATAAGGAAGCACAATATGTTACTCAAATTTATAGAAGCCAAAAGCTGATCGCAGTGAGTTTAGAGATGGCAAAAGCAAGCAACTATCATGAGATCATAGGCCAAAGCAAGCAACAGCCGCCGTTAAACACCAAAAACAAAGCAAACAAGAGGGGAGAGACATGATGAGTAGAGCTATGAGGGTGTTTTGATTCGACGGGTGAGCAAAGCTCACTGTAGAAATCGAGAAGTTTGAGAGACAGATTCAATCCACACAAGAACAAATCCTTGATGCCCATAGTCGCAACCAAAGAACATAATACGATAGTAAGATTTTGTGTTGCATGTGGCATTGGAAGTCTCAGTGTAGCTTGTGTGTAGAATTGTAACGAGGTATCAGGTCCCTCCACAGATGAGACTAGAAAGAGGAGCGAGTTTAGAAGAGTCTTCGAGCATGCATTTATGTCAACCTTTCCCATGCACCTAGCAAAGTCTTTGAGAAAGTATGATGGAGGTACAACCAAATTGTAGAGGGGAGGCAATGGAATGGAGAAGAATGACAGAACGATGAAGGAGGAGGTAACGTATAGAGGGACCACAGAATGGAGAAGAAGCACCATCATTGTAAGATGGAGGGACCAAGGTAGAGGAGAGGTGAAGGGGGTCAAAAAAATTCTTTCTCAGATCAATCAAACTTCGTCAAATCCATACAGGGAAAGACTAAAAGGAAGAAGAGGTTTGTAGGATTGTTAGAGGGACTAATGGGCGGTAGATAGCTCAGGCCTTCTTCTTCCTCTCAGCCATTGGCATGTCTCCCATCCCTTCTATTTCAACGTGCGCTTAGGGTAACTCTGCAGTTGCATCCTCTTTTTCTCAAATGACAAAGTGTGCCCACCCTCTTAAGGTTATTGTAGCTTTTCCTCAGCTTTCTTTCGCTTTCTTGCCTCCCAAATACATGTTTTGACAAAAGGGGGTAGCTTTTCAAAGCAATCATGTAGCTCAAACTAGGTCCATGGCGAAGGAAATTATTTCAATAAAGACAGCTCTACAATTAAAAGGCTACAAGTACTCCTAGGAGAGGTTGTGGTAGGCTCATTTTTGCTAGGTAGCCCAACCAAAATGGCAAGAAAAGGTTGCACTTTGTTGGAAGTGCGACATGCTAGATGTCTTTGGGAGCAACTTGAAGGGGGGGGGGTCATCTCTAGATTTTTGCTGTTACGAGAGAATATGGTTTGTGTATGCATGAGAGAGAGAGAGAGAGAGAGAGTGACTTGAGGTGGGGGGTCATCTGTAGATGTTTGCTGTTATGAGAGAATATGTTTTGTGTATGCATGAGAGAGAGAGAGAGAGAGAGAGAGAGAGAGAGAGATTAGGGTGGGGGTGGGCCAATCAACTTAGCTTAATTGTAGCTTAACAATTTATAACTTGCCTAATTGTACCTAATGATTTAAAATTTAGATTTTTTTAAGGGCGAGGATTAATTAACATGGTTTTTCACTAAAAGATCATTAGGGGCACCTATTTTGGACTTGAAATGGATTTGCAAGGTTTGATTATGGACACCGGTGGTCTGGTTTTTCAATTTCAATAATCATCTCTAGAACCTCATGTTGTATCTTGAGTGCCCTTGGTGTTGAAATGTGGAATGTTTAGATTTTTCGAGCCATACTTCTTTCTTGCAGCTTCAGATCGCAGTGAAAGTGGATTGCTTGGGTTCTTCGATCTGATTGTTCTAATTAAGTGTTGAATGTGGGATCTTAGTGTTTTGGCTTGCAAGTAAGGTATGTGTTGAATATAGATTGTTTGGGCTTTTCGATCGTATTAATGTGATTGAGGTTTTAAGCTGCAACCACATGATGTGTGTTTTTGAGAGCAAGGATGGACAAACTACTGGAAAAGATAGCATTGTGGAGCTTGCAAAAGAGTGGGTGCTCAAGGAGGAGTTAGAACCATTTGATTTTGCGAAGATGTTGCAAGAGGAACTGCCACCTATATGTATTGTTTTTTATCTATATGGTGCTTTCATGATGAATGGTTGCAATCAAATTGGGTTGTTTGGGCTAGCTTCTTGGACTAATATGATGTGCCTACCCTTCTATCATGGCCATTAAGCAAGGATATGATCCCCCAAAAAATAGTCATCACTGATTTGCCTTGGCCTTGAACTTTGGTTTATTATTGTCATTACAAATTTTCTCCTTCACTTTGATCTTTGATTGAGATCATCACTTGGATCTCTAGAGCACCACCTCTAAGGCTTCTCGAGCAAAATACGTTTTGTCAGCATTATGACCCTTATGATCTCAAAGATTGATGTCTTTCTCCATCAACTCAAGACTGGGTGAGACCGCCTTAATCGCATTCAATTCATTTCAAGGACTCAACCACCAAGCATTGGGAATTTGTTTGCAATATCTACATAGTAGGTCCTTGGTTGCTAGGCTCATACTTCAATGGGAAAGTGGATCCGAATTCTTGGACCCCATCTTTGTGGCTAGAGGAAGACAATTCCATGACGTGGTTGGACAAGTAATCACCAAGGTCTAATGTATTTGTCTCTCTCTGAAGCATTGCTACTCTTCCCCTAGAGAATCTTGAAGAGTTGGCATTATGTCTAGAGGCAAGGGAGCACCCTCTACTCTAGGTGATCCAATTCCAACCTCCTTTTTAAGAAGATAGCCTTGCTTTTCAACAAGAGTAAAATATCAAGTATGTTTTATATAATGTGCACTATAGCCACGGGTGCTATCCCATGAAGTGGTGGGGGGATTTTTTATTACACGTTGTATGGAATTCAATGTTGGAGGCCATAGCTGTGAGTGGGATTCGACATTGGGGACCATAAGATTTAGGGTGGCCTTATTTTGGATATCTGATGATGAATAATAGGTGCATGATGGATGCATGGGAAGTGAGGCTAGACCTCAAGAGGGGGCCGATGGGATGGAGGTAAGCAAGAAGTGGAAAAGAACCTAAGGCAACTAATGGAAGGAGACGACGCTATGGAATGAAGAAAGATGTGATAAAGTGGAAGGAGGAAGCCAAGAAGGCTATGCCACCAAATTGATTGTCAATGTGCAATTGGGAGAAACTCCTTAGCTCTCGAGCAGATGAGTAGCATGCGGAGTTGACAAGAACAAGCAATCCGTCTAAAGCTTATGAATAATCAAACTTAGAACACATGGTAGCAATTTGATTTTTTGTGTGGAGAAAACCAAATTATGTATTAAGTACAAAAGAGGAATATAAGAACCAAGCATTAACAAAATCAGTACATCACTTCCCATAAGGTCTAATGGTAAGCTAAGATTCATGAAGTTGATGAAATGTTGTGTGTTTAGGATGCGTGGAAAGTTTTCCTCCTATTGCCTCTAAGAAGGGATGCCTTTGTAAAATTTTCTTGCTATTGCCTCTCAGGAGGGATGCCTTTGGAAACTGTTGTGTATTTAGGGTGCTTGGAAAGTTTTTTTCCTATTGCCTCTAAGAAGGGATGCCTTTGGTTGCCTCTACTTTTAATCCTCATCATCACCTATCTCCATTCTACATCTCTATAATTGCACATATGCAGATACATCTCTATAGTTGCACATATGCAGATACATCTCTATAGTTGCACATATGCACATAATGGGTAGATAATTGGTCTTACTAGCTAAGAATACAATGTTTAGCTTAAAGCAATGGAGCTCTTAGTATCCTGTTGCATAAGTGAAGTATGCAAAAGATCACCTCAGTGTATATCCCTTTGTCCCCACCCCTCTTAGAATGCTATTGATTGAATCACAATTTTCATTTAGTTTGTGAATATTGGTTGGTTTAACTCTAATACTAATTTTGAGATTCTTATCTCTCCTCTTCTTAATAATGGATGTGATTTATTGTAACTTCATGATGTTTAGGAAGGAAAATAGTGTGCACACAACTTCCATTATGATGGTATTTTTGTTGAAAGCTCTTGATTTTATGCTTTTATTTGGAACCTAGCATGTGCGGGAAGAGGAGGCTAACATGTGGCAAGAGGAGGATGGGGGTATTTGAATTTTGAATCAAAGGCTAGAGCCATTTGCCTTGCAATTGGATTTTGCCTTTGACACACCCCATGATGTCTACCTCCTCCTACCACACCCTTAGGCACACTAAGCCAATTGGATGATGATGAGCCTACCATGTGTGAACTTGAGAAGGCATCTAAGCATTGTGTTGTATTTAGCTCATAGATTGGACTATTTTCATAGGTTGGCTTAGCTTCATTTATAAGGATCTAAAGCCATCAAACATATTACTTGGCAATGATCATAGGACTAAGGTTTTAGATTTAGGGTTGGTAAAGTTCACACCTAAGGTAACAAATGCCATATGGTGGGTAGGGGAGGCTAATGCATGGCAAGAGGAGGATCGGGGGATTTGAGTTTTGAATCAGAGGCTAGAGCCATGTGCCTTGCGTGTGGACCTTTTCCTCTAACATGCCCTATGATTTCTACCTCCTACCACCATATCCTTGGTCACTCTAATATATCATCTCTTCAATTGGACAATGATGATGAACCTATTGCCTTTGAATTGGAAAAGGCGTCTAGCTTGCACATTCAAATATTTGCATGGGTTGGCTTGGAAAGAGCTCATTCACAGAGATGCCAAGCCATCCAACATTTTACTACAAAGGTCACAAAGTTTGGGTTTGCAAAATTCACACTTGACAAATTCTTTGCAAAGATGAGATTGGCTAAAATCTTTAGGCGTCTAGCTCTTGAATACGTTGATATGCTCACTTTTGATTTGGCAATCATGTCAATTGATTTCTGCTCATGTTACTTCTAGGGGATTGGGGCTTTTTTGTCGATTGATTTGTGTTTCATGTTGAGTTACTTTGGAAGGTATGTGTGATTAAGGTGCATATTTTCTATTTCTTAAGGAAGAGTTGCCATGTGGAAAGCAAAGGAGAGACCTCTCCTTGAACTCTTGGCCCCTCCACATGGAACCCTTTTGAATCTATTCTAATTGATATTGTTCTCTCTCTCTCTCTCTCTCTCTCTCTCTCTCTCTCTCTCTCTCTCTCTTTGAGAAAGCTCCAAAGATGAAGCTCAAAATTTTGATGGGTGCAAAAATAAGAAGTGCACAAAGCACTAGATAAAGAGAGGGAAAGGGTCCATCTGTTGGTTTGTGAGCATTTGTAAGCATGTTCTTGAAGGTATACTCTTGCCGGACCTTTTCCCCCTCAAGTTGTTGCTAGTGTTGTTGCTCCACTTCTAGGTTGGTTCCCCTTCCAAGTCTGCTCCCTCCATTTTGATTTCATCTTTCCTTCACTTTTTCTAGGTTCCTAAAAAAAAATCGTGTTGATCTTCTATGTTGAATTCCCATTTTGCATGGTTGAATGATTTCTACTCTATGCAATTCCATTTGGTTTTCTACTATCGCTTCCTCCTTCTTTCTCATTCAGATTTTTCCCTATATTCGTCTGGTTGTAGAAAGCTCAGTGAATAAGAAAAATTGCTTATTTTCAGAACAATGGAATCCATTTTCCCATGAGTGCTTTTTTTTATTTTTGTTCTTGAAAGGATGTTTTTCATTAGCCTTCCCCATTCCATATTATAGTAATTGTAATGCCAGCTACAATGCCCCTGTTTGTATTGAACCAATCCTTCAATGCTACTTTCCTACTTAACTAAAAGCCATTGATCTTGTATGGGATTTTAACATTTGTGTCCCATTCGTTATGTATATTAAGTTTCATTTTGGGTACTTTGTAAAGGGTACAAGCTAGATGAACAAGTGGGATCTTATACTATATCAAAACAGATTTTAGATTATGGATGCTATGATTTTCAGAGTGGGAAACAAATTTCTTTTGTGTAGAGCTCGGTAGAGTTGTGTTCTCTAGAGCACCCTGCCCTCTCTCTCTCTCTCTCTCTCTCTCTCTCTCTCTCTCTTTCTCCACACACACATACTTACACGTATGTGTGTGTGTGTGTGTGAATGCACATACACATTTGTATGCATACAAAAGTGTTTATTTCAAATAATTTCATAGAGTTTATTTATTTATTTACTCAAAATAATCTATCCCATTAACCAAGATTGATTGTGTTGCCATCTAGCACTACATTGATTGTGTGAGAAGACTAGCATCACATGCTTTTATGTGCAAATGCTTTTCCTCTCGATTAGCATCACATGGCTACTAATGTACTAGATTGTTGAGTAAAATGAGCATAGAGCTAAGCCAAGTATTGCATATGGTGGAGGGGGTCTTGAAATGAAATCTTCTTTCTTGAATTTAAATACATTTTAAGATTCCACCTTGAGGCCCAAGAAAGCAGGTCTTTAACCTATATCCCATGGGCCTTGAGACCCATCAAAGCGGGTCTTTAACCCATCGTAGATTGGTCATGCTTGTGTAGATAAAGAGCTCCATCCAAAGGCATTTGTCTTGATAATAATTTGATATTTTATTTAAAGATATGCCACTTCTACTTCACAAGTTCTCCCAGGTTAACATTATTTCTATCCCCTTCTTTTATTATAGCATTGCCTCCTTAGAGGGAGTGCTTTAGTAGAGAGCTAAATGTTCCTCCTCCTCAACAAGTTCTCTTGGCTTAACATTAGTTCAATACACCCAGGGCTTATATTAGCATTGCTACCTTAGAGGAAGTGCTTTAGTGGAGAGGCGAATGTCCTTTGGGCAATTCTTTCTAAAAAATATTAGCATGTTGACTTGTAATTTTAGCTAGCCCATGCGCAAGGCGCAACCAAGCATGAGGTATAAACATGTACATCTTTTGACTTTTCTCTGCCTCCATCTTATGGTTTAAGGATAGAGTACACCGCTTACTACATAGGCTTGGGAAAAAAAAGAAAGTCGACTCTCTTCAGTCTAACACAAGAAACAAGGACTCAATGGGGTCCTATACATGCACTAACTTAAAGTACCACTAGTGCTAGCTATTGGCAATGGCTAGTGTGCCTTTTACTACCCATGACATACTATCATGGGTAGACTAAGCAGTCATATTATCATTGTAGGCAAGTATCAACTATAAAACTGTTGTTGTGAGATACCAAAATATTGTTAGCAAAAGTTTACCAATTACTATGGGTTGTAAAGTTATTATTGGTGGTAGTTAGCGAGTTGCACATTATAAAAAATGAAAATAAAGTAAAAATTATTAAATTATGGGGATGTCAAGCTTAAAAATGCTTGAGATACAAGTAAAAGAAGGGGGGGAATTGCCCAAAGGTTGCTGAAGAGGAATTGACCTATTATTACACCATGGAGAGGCAAGAATGAAGAGATTAATAGTAATAATGAATGAAATCAAGTCAAAAAGGGGCAGAATCACCCTAAGGTTGTTGAAGAGGAAATGGACTATTACATTGTGGCAGAGGCAAAAGTGAAGAGATCAATGGTAACAATGTCATGGAATCTTGCACCAACTAAATTAAATTGTGATGCTAGAAAAAGACTATAATTGATATAATATAAAATCTAGACCACCAGTTTTTTTAGATGTCGAACAAGATGCATGAAATAGTTGATCCAATCATAAAAATAATGTGATGCCATGACCTACATCTACTCATTTAACACCTTTGTAATGGGTAGTTGTTATCTACACATGATGTTATCTACACATTACAAAGTTGAGGTTAGAGAGGGGCTTAATCTTTCTTGGGCATTGACAACCAACATACATGATGCAGATGGCATGATACTATTATATGTTTTCCTTCCATTTGAATTTTAAATGCATGACATTTTGAGATAGAGCCATGGGATGGCAATGACAATGATAATGTAACGCATTTGAAAATGCTCCCATACCACAACATCGCCTTTCCATCATGTGTTGATGCTCTATAAAGTAAAATACTTAGTTTTTTATGGTAAGCTTATGTACTAGAAACCAATATTCCATTTTTTCAAGATGAGATGTTATCTCACGTCTCATCGTCAACCATTACTTTTAATTTTCTTATTGTACTTAGTAGCTTTATCTTTCCAATGCTATTGTTCTCACTTATTTGAGATTTCAACGACAAGACAATGCATATGAGATGATCTTAGAACTATACCTGTTGGATTTTTGAATAGCGATATAAAAAATGGCCTTTTGGAAGGTTATATACTTGTATAAATAATGGACATGAAAGAGCTTTCAAAGGAAAGGTTAAAATTTTGCTTAAAAGGAGAGGGCAATCCCAACTACAATTGTATAAAGAGCTAAGTCTATAACATCTAATTAATAACCTCGCACGAGATGTGTATGTCTTTGCCAACTAGGTGTAATTCACGTGCCTATGTGAGATGACTTCCTATAAAAACAACCCTTTCGGGCACATTCAACATTGAGTCTTTGATAACGATCTAATACATATTATGAGTGAGGCAAGCAAGAGGGATGCTATAATTAATGAGAGGGAGGCATTGTTGAAGGTTGGCTAAGAAAGTATTTGGATGTTCGAAAGCATATTGCTATTTGATAAAAGCAGACCTCTACATACGCTGTGCATATGCCTTAGCATTAGGGCAAGCTTGAAACTTGCTTTTTTTGGTAATAGCAAGGAGCACCTCATTGCATTGTGAGAAGGTGGTGGAGGTTTACTAGGTGCATTGACTTTCAACCAATGTCTCGATAGAGTGGCTAGAAAAGATGCCAGATGAGGTAGGAAACGTTGAATTTTGCACGTGTAGATGGATGGGGGCAAGGACATGTGTAAGTGGGGTGGGGAGGGTGCTAGAGACTCAAGAAGCGAGCAAAAGAAGAAGACAAAATATGCTGGGTCTGCAAAGGCGAGCACAAGAGACAACAAAAGGGGTGAGGAGTCGTAATTCTTGGGAAGGTGATGGGCTAGTTCTAAAAAGTTGATATATGCAAGGTGTGACAAGGTTGGGGGGAAGGGGGGGAATTTGAATTTGAAAAGGGACAGGAGGGGAATTTAACGAAAAAAGAGAGAATTCAATGTGTGAGCGTGTGGCTAAAAGCCGTATTGGGATAAGCGGTTTTGGGAATGGGGGCGGTTTTGGAGATGATGGGCGGTTTTTAAAAAACCGCCTTAAAAACTCAGTCTTTCGTTCACGAATTCCGCCCGGGAATCGCCACCCGGGAATCTCTTTCTTCCCTGGAATGGCCGCCGGGGAGCGACTTGCCGGCATGGAATAGCCGCCGGGGGAACACTTTCCGCCGTAGAATAGTACTTTGCTGGGCGTAAATTCTGTGTTTTCCCTCCTCTCTCCTCTTCTTCTTCTCCATCGTCTCTGTCAGCTCTGCTTCGCTCCGCCATAGCTGCTGCTTCGAGCTTGCTCGCCATAGCTTCTTTCTCTTGCCCGCTTCTCCATAGCTTCCCGTCCATCTGCCTTGCCTTCTCTTGCTTCATTTTATCCCGCAAATTTCACCGCCATTCCTTGGCTCCATTGATCTGTTGCCCTGTCCTTCTCTCGCCACCACAGCTTTGCTCCACCATCTCCTCCTCTCGTCACTTACGCTACATTTCGTAGGCCATTCCTTGCAGTAGCTTTTGTTGCATCCCTCTTCTTCGTTCCAGTTTCTCCTTGATTATGGCTTCGCAGCGTAGGCTGTTGGATGCCCTGTCGCATCTAGGATCCTCGCGCAGCACTCCTCTTGCCGACTCTCTGGCGCTCCATGGCGACTTCTTTTCCTTGATGCCCCTCTGAAAGCCTCCTTGCGCCCGCTCCCCTGTAGAATAATTGACTTGTCACTCACCCTCGATCAGCCTGCGCACACGCAGCTCGGGGAATCTCGTTTTAAAATTGTAGCTGGCCTTATGTGGACGCCGGGGGTTGCATAGACTTTCGCTGGTGAGATCCTCCTTGACTTTCCATAGTCTGATGTGCCTCTTTCGTATTATGAAGCTCTGTCGATCTCTGCGTTGCCGTTTCAAGTGAAGCTCTGTTGATCTTATCGATATTCAGAAGTTCCGTTTTTGGATACTCTTTTGAATATTGATTTCAAGGATTCAGTTCGCATCTCTTTGAGGTATAATCTAACCACGCCTCGCAGCCGATTTGATCGTAACTGTGTCAAGCAACGATGGGCGCTTCGGCTAGATGGTTCAAGGCCCTGGTGGGAGTAAAGAGGGCAAGCAAAACTTCGACGGCCGATAAGGATGACAATGTGAGTTTCCTCAATGTCGTTATGATGATCACTACAATAATATGAGCTTCAAAGTTTACGCGTGATTCGATTCAGTTCAAGCTCGAATGAGATTTCTAATCTGTGAGCAACGTTGTCGGGCCTGCTTTACGCTTAGGCCTTAGTGTCACGGATCTCTTGCGTGCTCCGAATACCATTTTGAATTTTCGACAAGTAGATTGTCGGAGTGTATTGATGTGTGGTGTACGGGGAAGCAGCAAGTTTCAAAATCCTCGTGTGTTGCAGAAAAAGTCGATGAATGAAAAATCCAGGAGATGGGGGATTTGGAAGCACTCGGGAGAAAACAGCCGAAACTCGGGGAAATGGGAGGAAGGGCTCGAAGGCGAAGATCAAAAGACGCTGTCAGCGACACATAAACCTCAAAAAAATGGAACCAAAGATGCCGACGCTTGCTGTCCGCCAACAGGAGTTTCGTTGCAAAGCATGAGGGAGGAATGGGCTGCGATTCGAATACAAACTGCTTTTCGGGGATTTCTGGTCTGTGCTTCGATGCTTCTCTCCACTGCTGCGCGATGATTGTTTACGGTTATATCATTCGACGGCCTTACGCCGTAAACACATTTACCATTGTTCGTTAATTTCGCGAGCATCTCGATGTTTTCAAAGTACGGTCTGGTGGTGGCAACAATCGAGTTTTCAGCGATGTCCGTGGAATCATTTGCGTTCCGAAAGGCATTAAGCAGAAGTTAACGTGTGATTCCTTCCATCGTTAGATATTGTGAGCTCTGTCAAGTCATGAGGATTGTCTGGGGCGTGTTGATGGCAGTCGAGGAGGGCGTTGAAAGCGCTGAAAGGCTTGGTGAGGCTACAAGCGTTAGTGCGGGGGCATCAGGTGCGAAGGCAAGCAGCAATGACACTCCGGTGTATGCAAGCGCTAGTACGAGTACAAGCACGAGTTCGAGCACGTCGAGTCCGGATGTCAGAAGAGGGTCAGGCAGTGCAGCAGAAGGTCAATGAGCGCAGGCTATACGAAGCCCAACTCCGTGAATCAGAGGTCTGTGTGTATCTGCCCCTGTACGAAGCATCACACGAGCACCAAACGGTCGTAAAATTTTAGTACGGCAGTAGTGTAGATAGCTAACGTCTGAAACGGTCGGAAGACGTCCTTGCAAAGCTTTCAGTTTATTTGTAGAACATGCCAAACATGGAACTGTCGTACTGATTTCGTGCATGGCTGCTGAGCAGAAAGGATGGTGCGACAGTCAAGGCACAGTTGAGGAGATTCAAGCAAAGCTCCAGCAGAAGCAGGTGGGAGCAGTCAAGAGGGATCGCGCACTGGCATACGCGTTTGCTCATCAAGTAAGAGCCCCTTGTTTTGGTTTTGTGACGATTTCCTTCTGTGAAATGTGCATGCTAATCTCCAAAACCTGCAGTGGAGACCAAATTGTCGTGAAGAAAATCTGCAGTGGAGGCCAAAATTTTGGGAGATTTCCTTCTGTCAAGGTCTGTGAAATGCACATGCTAATCTAAGAATTCTGCAGTGGAGACCCAAATCTCAGCTGGATCATCGAGCCTACACAAGCTACGAACCAGACAGGTCGCATTGGGGATGGAGCTGGTTGGAGAGATGGATGGCAGCAAAGCCATGGGAGAATCGTGCTGGGGAGGTTGTGTTGAAAGAGGATTCAGACACATTCTCACTCAAGAGCTTTGATGATGCTACTGCAGAGATGAGAAGAGCTCATGAAAGAAACCAAGTAACAGTGAGAAGAAATCAAGGCACTCTGCGTGTGATTCCTCCAAGATTTCCATCCGGACCTCTTCAACTTTCTGGCTTGCAAACAACTCCCAAATCTTCTGTCTTGAGCTCTGATCATCACCTTGGAAGTAGCCCCAGTAGCTCCAGCAAAGGTACCCCCACTTCCAGTGGCCTTGTCTCCTCTTCTAATCATCTCTGTCCTATCTCCAATCCATCTCTTGGTAAACCAGCTTCTTCCGATTCTCCTGCTTTGCCTAGCTATATGGCTGCCACTCAATCTGCTCGAGCTAAATGTCGAACATCTAGCAACCTTAAGCTTAAGCCCACTTTTGATGATCTTGACCTCAAGAAAAGCTTCATCCTTTCTGATCTTCAAGGTCAGTTCTGAAGTTCCATGTTACTCCTGAATGATCTGGTAGACAGCTTGTGAATATATAGAAAGAGATTAGCTTGCTCTCTTTCCAAGGTTTGATTTATTTGAAGACAGGCTCGTGAAGGATTGTTAATGTGCACATGAGGTGTTGAAGATGTATGTGCCAGCATCCCCCTCTCTTATCAGAAAGACAAATGCAAAGGCAAATTTTGTTTCACTAATGTACATGTCAGGGCCTATGTTTCTCCCTGAGACTTGACATTCACATGAAAGTTTGTAATCAACGATAGGCTTGCACTACATTGCTGGTTCATGGCCTCCTCTTGCTCCTTCATTAGGATCTGTGGAATGGCCAATGTTATCATAATGTCCCTTTCCAAATTTCGGTCCTGTGTGGGGAAGTTGTGAGCTTTCCGCTGTTCAAACAGCCTGCCCATGTAATTTGCAGTACTTATCAAATCGGAGAGTCCAATGATTCTAGTTGTTGGTATTGGAATTTGGTATTGGAATTCTGCTTTATATCTTGAGGTATTGGAATTTGTTGGTAGCTGCTTTATTATGTTATATTTGGTTTTGGAGTAGCTTTAAAAGGATCGGTTGTCACCATGGCATCTCCAAGGGGCATTTAAATTTGACTATTAAGCTAGAATGTATGTTCCCCTTTTCTTAAAACTTCTCAAATATTGAAACCCTTTTAAAAATTATTACGCCTTAAAAAAAGGCAGGCTTGGCATTCATTTAAATCGCTTGAGCTCCCATTTTCTTTAAAAAACAGAAAAAATGAGGGTTTCAATTTGTCTTCTATGTATAATAGGATAAATTCTGATCCAAGTAATTAGGGACACATTATGGATGGAGATATTGAAGTGATGAATGGGAAAGCCAAGAGAATTAAGAGTTCAAACGTAAAGGATTGCATCACTTGAAAATCACTTGGTTTTATTTTCACAACTTGTTTGTTGATCAGTTGTTTGACCTTGAAAGGCATTATTTATGTTATATTGTTTGAAACTTCCATCTATCCCATTTATTATATGCTTTTGTTTGTCGAGTGTAATTCTATTGGCATACCTTCTTTAACTACACCTTTTTTTGCTAAACCTTGAATCTTGCCTTTGAAGCTAGAAGAGTTTGAAGTCATTCCTTAGGAATAGGGTCAAATGAAAGTGCCATCTATCCCATTTATAATATGTTTGTGTTTGTCGAGTGTAATTCCATTGGCATACCTTCTTTAACTACACCTTTTTTTGCTAAACCTTGAGTCTTGCCTTTGAAGTTAGAAGAGTTTAAAGTCATTCCTTAGGTTCAGTGTCAAATGAACATTTGTCTCCATATGGTAGAGGAATTTCTTTGGCATTGTTTGCCAACATGTGCTCATTGGTGTTGAAAAGATGTGATATTGTGATCATTTGGTAGCGATTGGTTAAGTAGTCATTGCCTATTAGTGTGTGTTTTTTTGAAATCTTTTGAGTGTTTGCATGATTGTGGAGGCTTCTTAACCTTAGTTTTCAAAGTTGGTGTGTTCTAGTGGCAATCTTTTGCAAAAAAGTGAAGATCCATGAGTTACTTTGCAAGTTGCCACATGTTAACACATCTAGGTCTCAAAAGTAATTCTCATGGTTATGTTCAGTTGTGTACTCTTTGATAGGTAAAATGCATAATGCGTTTTATAACCAGGGAATGTGTTTTAGTGTCCATGATATTTCATCAAATACTTTAGTTGTGGTTGGGAGTATAATTGGCTTGAGAGGAGAGTGAGCTTTGGTGCATATAGTGTTAACTGTAGAGTTGAATGGATGGTTGTATAGTTCATGTTATAAAATGCTTATTTGTGCAAGCTATGAGTAGAGCCAATTGGCTTGAGAGGAGAGTGAGATTTGGTGCATTTAGTATTAACTGTAGAGTTGAATGGATGGTTATATAGTTCATGTTTTAAAATGCTTATTTGTGCAAGCTATGAGTAGAGCCAATGGAATTGTTTGGTTTGGAACAAGATTTTATTCGAGTAATAAAGTCTCAAGAGGCCTTGGATAGATAGTAGAAGCAAAAACGTTTTCCTACTAGTAGCTTTCATTGTGAGATTTTTCTTTTACTATGTGAGATATCATCAAACAAATGTTGTTGGATTGAGCTTAACAGAGAGTCATGAACGAGTCATGAGTTGTCGTTTGTAATAAGGCTATTATGATTTTTTACTAGTCTTAAGTATTGATCAATTTTACAATCTTCGGAGACATTAATGAGAACTAGTTTCATAACTTTTACAAAATAAGCGTAGTTCCAAACTTCTTTTGAAAGATGTATATATTTCTAATTGAAAGATTGAAAAAGTTTTTGCTTTTCATGTCAAATGGCAAATTGAAAAACACAAGATCAATGATACGATCTAATATTCTTTGAAACTACTAATAATTCATGCATGTCTAAGTAAAGTATAATACATTATTTACTTGGATTTACAAAAATGTGTTTTTTTTTCTTCGAAAACTTCATCCTAAACATTGAAGTTCATTCTAGTCAGTGAATTAGAGAATACATTTGGTGTTAAGATAAGTGAGTATATGTCCATAGTCAAAGAAGAGGCTTGTTGATAGAAAATATTTTGAAAGATATAGAAAGAAAATCAAATATTTGAATGGTCAAATTTTATATGATTGTGAGTAGTACAATTTAGTGGTTTATTGTATTTTGATTTAAAGATGAATCATGAAGATGAAAATAGTTGCATTTTTTAAAAATCATGTAAATTTGGGTTTTAGAATCCACTTTGTTGATAAGGTTGAACGGATAGAAATTTTCGTCAATGAAACAAACTTTTCATCCA
This sequence comes from Dipteris shenzhenensis, assembly GCF_047967505.1. Lineage (NCBI taxonomy): Eukaryota > Viridiplantae > Streptophyta > Polypodiopsida > Gleicheniales > Dipteridaceae > Dipteris > Dipteris shenzhenensis. Next base: position 34,930,723 of record NC_141628.1, on the reverse strand, counting down.
AAAAAATTTTAATGAATGATGGCAAATTTCATTCTATTATAAGATAAAAAGTTTCGTCACGTAAAACTTTCATCAACTTAAAATTTTTATTGGTGATTTTTTTTTTTGGTTGGTGGAAGTTTTAATCCGTCAACGAAAAATTTTCCCGTCGATGAATTTTGGGATTCCAGTATCCAACAGGATTTTGGAATCCCAAATTTCATTGACGGGAAAAAATTTATATTGATGGAATTTTATTCCTCGTCGACAGAATTTTTTGGAATTCCAAAAGTCATCGACGGAGAAAAAATCCCATCAATGGAATTTCAACACAGTCAATGTTTTGCCCGATATTTTTGTTCATTCATGAATCAAAATTCATCTTTTTTCGTATGAAAATTTTGTTCTATTAATGAAACTTTTTCTTTTGTTAGACAATTTTTATTATGTGCACGCTTGTCAACATAGTGGATTCTAGAATTCAAAATTTCATCACTTTTTCAAAAAGACAATTGCTAATATACTCATGCTTCTAAGTCTAGCCCTTTTAAACTAAAAATTATATTTTTGCAAAGGCTAGAGCTCTCAATCGAGCCAATAGACCAAAATAAAGTAAATGATAAATTGTACTGATCACAACCATTTACAATTTGACCATTTGAGTTGTTGGGCTTCTAAGTTCTATCTAAATCTAGAGACATGCTTGTTTTGAATAAACCTCTTCTATGGTCGTAGACTCCATTAATACCCATCTTAATGTTAAAATATATTAAAATTTAACCATTTGATCAATTGTGTATAAAAAAGAAAAGTTGTTTTGTTAGACAATGCACTAAAAGTGTTTCATCAAATTGTATTAGATCTTAAAGTAACATCATTTTACCATCTATTTGTGGATAGCATGCTATATACAAGTATTCTAGAGATGCATATTGCTACATAACTTATCCATGAGGGCAACATTATTACTTATGTGGAAGTCAATTCATAAAAAAATCTTTTAACCAATGGACTTAAGGGAACATATCATCTAGAGGTGCTTAAACAACGTGATAATATAATTTTTTTGGGAATTCATTGATGTGTGGGCATGCTTGATTTGTAGGATGTAGAAATCCTTATATATGGATTTGAGTTAAAAATATATGGGCACTTGCACAGAAAATAATCGGTATTTTAAAGCAAAAGCTCTAACGACTCTCTTAGTTGAATGGAGCAGCTTCTTCTCCTTTATACTTTATTGTGTTTTTCAAATTGAAAAAGAGAACACTTTTTTCAATTGATAATACTAGACATTTTTGGGTTCTTGAGTAAAATGTAAGTAATATTTTATGCATTCTTTTTTCATAAAAGTCCTAGTTTTTAAAAATGTTTTACATGTAGTGTATATTTTGTCATTATAGTTTTGAAAAAATGCACATTTTTGGGGCTTTTTAAAAAAAATGGAGTTGACTTATTGTTTGCATTATTTTGTTGTTGTTTTTATGACTTTTATTGCTTGTAAAAATGCACAGTATTATTCATTTGATAATATATAAATACTTTTAGGTTTAGTCTTTGTGTTATTGGCTACATCTTTAACTTGTAGATAATTTTGAATTGTTCCCTTTCTTAATTGTGCCCCTATAGAAGTTAACATCTTCTCTATCATTATTTTATTGATTTAAAGATAATATTGGCAACATCTAATGCAAAGGGATGACCAAAATGATACAATTTCTATTTGGATATGTTTAGGGAAGCATGTCATGGTGTTCCGAAGAACAAAGTTAGAAAAGTCAATTGCTGACAATATGTGTTAGTGGAGAAACCCAAAGGTGAATATCTCACAAGCAACAATGTTCATAGAATTTACTCACATAATCTATTATATGTTCAGCCATTGTTAAGTTGTGCAACAAAGTATTGGTCTCAACTTCATTATCATTGTATGGATAGTAGTGTTAGTCATCATGTTTTCTTGAATGTTTGGCTATGAAAGGCAGCTTTGTTAATGAAATAATTCAATTTCTTGTGTATCCAAACGTTTTTTGAAAATTTGATGTTTGCATATAATACAAGGTATTTTTGAATTTAGGTTCCTTAAATATAATTTATTCACAAATTCGCTTATTAATGCCCCCCAAAAATCCATTATTATTATTCTTTGAATGGAAAGTTGGATGTCTACAAAATGTGTGGGGTTAAAGGCCACTGTACCTTAACCTCGATAATGTATAATACTCAAATACATATATATATGGATGACATAGAAGATTAGGGTGTTCTGCACCCACCAAAACTTGTGTGGCTCTCTTCTAGCTCTCCCTCTCTATCACCTTCTTCCATTTCACTTCCATTGTTGAGATCTCTCAACTAGAATAAGAGCTCTAGTGTTCTGAGCCCAGGTGTGAGCCTGGAGCCCAAAGTTTGCTGGTGCAGCTCTGTGGGAGGAAGGAGAAGCTCTGTTGGGTGACTTTACTTGCATCCTGGTGTGCAGAGACCTTTGGAAAGTTCTTTGAGTGGTTTTTGGTAAGCAAGCAGGTGTGGTTTTGGAGGCAAAAGATAGTCTATTTTAGACCTAAGAGTCTTGTGATGAAGACATCTTTCTCTAGAAGTTGAATCTTGCCCTGAGATCAAAAGCAAAGTTGTAGAAGACTTTGAGTACTTCATTTTTTGCTCTTACATCTATGCCATCCAAGTTTCCAGTGAAAAGTTACAGCTCCTGTAAAAAGTGACAAATTTCAAGTTTCTGCACAGATTTCGTGTGTTAGATCTCCATATCCAGGCCACCATTTGCAGTTCAAACACTCCTAGTGGATTCAAAGGGGTCCAAAACTTCTACCTGTGAAGTTCGTGAAGTTCTAAAGCTATGGTGAAGCTCTATCTACTCCAACGTCATCATTTCGTCGTTTTCTGTGTAAGTGGGATCTCAACATCCGGGCCTCCATTTGCAGAGCTATTTGTCCCGTTCGATTTAGACCTGCCTAAAATATTTGTCTACAAAGCTGCTTGCCATTCCGTGAAGAATCCAGGGAGTTGTGATTCTCTGTGTTTTTCCGTTGTCTCTTTGCAAGAAATTTCTCAAAGTTTCCAAGACCTTCTCATTGATTGTTACATGGCAGATAAGGCTACCCCTTATGTTCTAATCTGCCTAAGGTTCATTTTTGCAACTAAATGCAAGCATTGCCTGGCTCTTACTCTAGCCTTGGATGAAATTTTGGAGTTCCAGTAGAAGAAAGATATTCTTGCTGAGTCTGACTATGCAGTGACGCCCATGTTTTGAGGCATCACAGGTTCTATTTTCACTAGCGGTCATTGCCATGAGGCCATGATTTCTTGGATATACCTTATACAGATCACTCTGGTTGCAGTCTGAGCCGTGTGCGCTCATTCATGATTTGCATTGGGTTACAATGGATGCTTCATAGGCCATTCGGATGCATTGTGATCCTTGTTGGATGCATTGATAGGCTCAAATTATCTTATGGGATGCTTTATTGATGGACGTTTAGCACACAGATGCTATTTTATGCTAAGGGACAACTTTGACATATTACAAGGATGAACAGGTTGTGCTATGATCTCTTGGATGAGATTTTGTTGATGATGCATATGCTCATGGACAACATCTATGCTTGAGTCATTTTGGCACTTATTGGCATTGGGATTGCCATTGTTTTACCATTGCAGTTGACATTTTCTTTTGGGCCGAATTTGCTCATATAGATGCATAGTATATGCACATGAGTCAGATCCATTTTGATGCTTTGAGCCTTTGAGGTTTGGTGATATGACAAAATATGAAGAGGGGAGAGGAGAAGAGTGGAGATGAGGAGAGAGGGGACAGCTAGAGAGCACACCACAAATGACTAACTGTACACTAGATTTAGTTGAAAAAATAGAATATATACAAACCCTTTTAGGGTTAGGGGATCTAACCCTTTCCTTTATAGCACTCTATAAGGTTAGTGCTATGCACATATGATCACGTGATGGTGCTATGCACACATGATCACATGATGTTGAGCGTGAACTCTCAACACCTTCCCTCAAGATCAACATCATGAAGTAGGCCTTCCCTCAAGATGATGATTCTAGGGAATCGAAGAAGGACTGAGCATTACATTCCATCACACCCCTTTAATGGGAATGTCCTTCCTCTGCGTCAAACCAAGAGCTAGTCGGTGTGCAATGTGATGTCACCAAGTAACACTATTTCTCTGATGAAGTGCTCTCTGACATCACTCTGACATCAATGTGCTTTGTCCTAGAGTGATATACTGGATTTTTGGCCAATGCTTGAGCCGATTGATTATCACAGTATATTGTTGTTGGTTTTGACTCATCAAAGTAATCTGTTTCTGACAATAGTCTTCTGAGCCATATAGCCTCACATGCACCTGTAGTGATTGCTCTATATTTTGCTTCAGTCAAAGACAAAGAAACAGTTGGCTGTTTGTTTGACAACCATGATATAGCACCTTGACCAAGGAAAAATGCATATCCCTGTGTCGATCTCCTGGTCTCATGATCTCCAGCATAGTCACTGTCACAGTATCCATGCAACCGTGGATGAGTTCCTCTGTATTCTATCCCAAACTGTCTTGTACCTTTGATGTATCTCAAGACTCTTTTGGCTGCATTCCAGTGAGATTGTTTTGGATTTGCCATAAATTGTGCTAGTGAGCTTACTGCATAACAAATATCTGGTCGTGTGATTGTCAGATATATAAGAGATCCGATGAGTTGTCTGTAGTATCTGTCATTGACTGTAGGCTTTTCTGAATCTTTAGTAAGTTTCAAACTTTGTTCCATGGGAGTGGCTGCAATCTTGCAATCTGCCATATGAAACTTCTTTAGGAGACTGTCAACATACTTGAGCTGACTCATAAATGTGCTATCTGAATCTCTCTAGAACTCAATTCCAAGACAATAGTGCATAAGTCCAAGATCTTTCATGTCGAACTCTGCAGATAAGTCTTGTTTCAATTTTCTGATGAAGCTATCCTTGCTTCCTATCACAATCAGATCATCTACGTACAAAAGTGCAATAGTAATGTCTTCCCCTTGAACTTTGTAGTAGAGAGTATGATCTGCATTGGACTTCATGTATCCCAGATCAGTAAAATACTTGTTAATTCTGCTATACCAACTTCTAGGGGCTTGCTTTAAGCCGTAGAGACTTTTCTTGAGATGGCAAACTTTTTTCTTCGTTCTTGGTTCAACATAACCTGCTGGTTGTTGCATGTAGACTTCCTCGTCTAGATAACCATTGAGAAATGCATTCTTGACATCGAGCTGATACACATTCCATTTACTGAGTGTCGCTAGTGATATCAAGAACTGTATGGAATCCATCTTTGCTACTGGAGCATAAGTCTCATCATAATCTTGACCATATTGTTGTGCAAATCCTTTTGCAACTAATCTGGCTTTGTATCTTTGAATACTGCCATCTGGATTGTACTTCACTTTGTATACCCATTTGTTGGCTATGGCCTTCTTTCCTGGTGGAAGGTCGCATAATTCCCAAGTGTTATTTTTATACAAAGCATCCATTTCTTCATTCATAGCAGTTTGCCATTCTGGCTTGTCTACTGCGTCTTCGAAGTACACTGGCTCTTCTGTAGCCATGATGGTAGTCATAAGAGCATAGTTGGTGGTTTCCACCTAAATTGCTTTGCCTTTCTGAGCATATGTCAATCTGCTGGAGGTCTCCTTTCCCTAGTAGACCGTCTGAGCCACTGTGGCTTTGCTTGGGGTGTTGCTGGCAATTCTTGCTCTTCTTCATCAACCTGTTCTGTAGATGACTGTGAAGTCGATGCTTCTATCTCCTGTGTAGGTGAGGTTTTCCATTCTGATTCCTCATCAAAGATTACATCTCTGGAGATAATGACTTTGCGGTTGATGGGATCATACAATTTGTATGCTTTGCTTTCTGCATTGTAGCCAACCATGATGCATTTGCGTGACTTCACATCCAATTTCCTACGGTGATCATCATGTATGTGGGCATATGCTATGCAACCAAATATGCGGAGATGCCCAATGCGTGGCTTGTGTCCAGTGAATGCTTCATGAGGAGTCATACCTTGTATCGGTTTGGTAGGAAGCCGATTAAGCAAATAGTTAGCTGTAGCTATTGCTTCTGCCCAATACTGATTCGGAAGATGCTTTTCACTAAGCATTGCTCTAGCATTTTCTGTTAAAGTCCCATTCTTCCTTTCAGCTCTTGCATTCTACTGAGTTGTATCTGCACATGTGAATTGTCTTCAAGTGCCGTGATTTTTGCAAAAGTTCATGAATGTTGAAGACATGTATTCACCTCCTCTGTCTGATCTCATGATCTTGATCTTTCTGCCTGTTTGGTTTTCTACCATGGCTTTGAATTCTTGAAATCTAGAAAACACTTCAGATTTCTCTTTCAGAAAGTAGACCCAATAATATCTGCTGTAGTCATTGATGAAGGTCAAGTAATAAAGTGAACCGTTGATGTTGCGGGTCTGGGCATAACCCCATACATCTGTATGAATCAAATCAAGAATACCTCGTGCACGAGAGGTACTTCTGACAAAGTTGGTTCGCTTTTGTTTGCCGAAGCAACATGCTTCACAAACTTTTCCAAGAAACTGTAGCTTCGGAATCCCAATTGCCATATTTTGATTCCTTAGATCTAACAAGTACTTGAAGTTGACATGACCATATCTCTTGTGCCATTTTGCAGATAGTGGCATCTGTTGCATTTGAGCTGACATGGCATGCTTATTTGGTACTGTAGCTAGCATTCTGTATAGGCGTCCTTCCTTGACACCTTTTGCTACTAGCTGACATCTTTTGGATTTGTCTCTGATAGTGCATTCATCACCGTCGAAGATGACTTTGTAGTTGTGTTCCATCATTTGACCTACTGACAAAAGGTTCTTGCTGAGCTTCGGAACATAGAGCACATCTTTGACTAATCCTTTTGTACCAGTGAAATTGTTCATAGGGATAACACTTGTCTCTTGAACTGGATTCGGTGTATTATCTGCTGTGTAGATGACATTTTTTTGTCCTTCTAATGGCTTCATTTCTGTGAACCATTCCTGATGATTTGTCATATGAGATGATGCACCGCTGTCGATGTACCAAGGATCCTGTTCCACTTGGTCGACTTGATAGCTGAAATCCTCTTTGGGATTCAAATCAATGTCTAGGTGCATTGTATCAGTCTGATGCAATTCCTCGCTTGCAAGAAACATATTTTCATGTTCATTTGCAAAATGACTGTGACTAGAATGTCCACCACGATGATATCCTCTTCCTCGGGAATTCCCTCGATTACTGCTAGATTGACCGCTTTGGTCATACTGCTTCTTGCGGCAATCTCTTTCATAGTGTCCAAACTTGTGACAGTAGTTGCACTGAATGTTTGACACATTGGTGGATGCATTCCCTCGTCCTTGAAATCTTCCTCGGTTGGAATGATTTCCTCTTTGCTGATTCTGATGTTGCTGAGGATGCTACTACTGCTGATGTTGATTCTGACTTTGATTTTGTTGATGATGACCACTTTTCTGGTATGATCTACCTCTGTTTCTGCCTTTGCCTCTGCTTCTGTTTGAAGGTGTGAATGCCTAATCATTAGAATGACCTTTATGTGCTTGAATGGCATGAGTCCTGAGTTCTTCATCAAGTAGAACTGACTGAAGTCCTTCCAGTGTTGGAATTTGCCGTTGGATGGCCGTTGGATGGCAATACTCTGGACTAGATTCTCATATGCTTCTCCTAGTCCATTCAAGATTACTTGAACCATTTCTGCGGGGTTCATAGTCTCTCCTGCTACTGCAAGTTGATTGTTGTAGTCTTTTATGTAGAGTACATAAGCATGACCGGTTTCACTGCTGTTGCAGAAACTCTGGTTGATCTGGTTTCTCAGGGTGAGAATCCTGGATGTGTTTTTGGACTCGTAGAGAGCTGCGAACATATCCCATGCTTCTTTTGATGTCTTGACTGTGTTGAGCTGTCCTAGCATGACATCTTGCACATTTTGCTTAATCAGGCGATAGGAATACTTGTCTTTCTTATCCCATTCTTCTTGAGCTCGGGCAATGGCAGGATCTACTACTGGTGTGGAAACTGTTTGTGTAGATGTAGATCCCGATGTAGATTCCATTGCTAGTGCTGTGACAACAGATGGAGTAGAGCTACTGGTGGCTGGCTTGGCCAATGGTCTAGGTGTAGACCCATCAACATACTCCCATTTGTCTTGAAGCACAAGAATGGTCTCCATTCGGTATTTCCATGTACTGTAATTGGAATTGTCTAACTTAGCAGATGCCTCCAGATTGAGGTTACTAGTCGACATGGTGCAAAAAATGTACTCAAAAAGTATCCTGAAAATCTCTGTATGAATCAACTGCAAATACACTGAAGATGCTAAGTGAAATCTATGTACCATCGGTGAAGATAGAACTGCAGTATATAAAATCTGATCTATGTTACAAGGCTTGTGGCAATGATGCCGGGAATAGCCAAGAGGCTTTACAAGGCTGAGATGATGTGCACGATGCCGTGAGATAGCCAAATAGGCTTTACAATGGTGGCATGTGTGTGTGAAATCAAGTGCTATCTGCCCACTGAATCAATCTGCAATGCCTCTGAACTCTGAAGTCTGCTCACTGAACTGATAAACGTAAGGTTTTAGGTAGTGTAATGATGTGAAATCGGATGTGAGCGTATGGACTGACTCCGAGTAGGTACTACTCGGGAATTTCGGGCATGGCTTAGATTGGCAACTTGGGGAAATTCAAAGCGTCCCCTCTATGGCGTAGAGCACAAAAAAACGAGCGACTTTCCTTTTTGGACGCCCTCAAATTCTTCGTGGATCAAGAGATATGACTTGATCTAGGTGGAGGGGCAAAAGGAGTGCAAATGTGCTCAATGATGATGTGTCCCTGTGAGTCACATGCAATGATGATGTGGCACTGTGCCTAGCAAGAGGTGTGCCAATGAGGCTCTGTGCTAAGGTGGCAGGAGTGTGCACATGCAGTGTGTACATAGTGTGCCTGGCAAGGGACTGTGCCTGCAGAGGGTTAGTGTTGAGGTGGCACAGATGATGTCAACATGTGATGTGGCTGATGATGTGGTAGTCGATGATGATGTGTCACTGATGATGTGTCCCTGATGATGTGTTTGATGATGTGGCAGTCAGTGATGACATGTCACTGATGATGTGGCAAGATGACATGGCCTGCTTATGTGGCACTAATGATGTGGCACTGTGGATAAGGGTGCCACATGGCAGAGGATAAAATAGCTACACGTGGCACATCCGAGTGCCTGATGATGTGGCAAGCGAGGCTGATGTGGCAGATAGGATGCCACGTGGCTGGTCCTCAACCAAGCTCTAGGGTGTGGTGACCTTGAGGATAGGGTCCTGGTCAACTACCACGTGTCGTAAGGACGACGACCAAAATCTTTTGAGATTCTGATAGAATCTCAAAGATTCTGTCTTCTTCTTCGTTGGAGCTCTGCGAGCCTTGGAGATGGCGCCGTTGGAGGCTGTAGCCCGCAAGCTTGAGCTAGAGGTAGAATGCAGTTCTTGAGGGAGCCGTGAGCTCTGTGCCGGCGTGTACTATGGCGCAGGTCATTCGGTGGGCTGAACTTACCTTTGCTGTCTGTGGAGTGGAAGGTGAGCTAGTAGCGTGGAAAGGTTGCATCACTGGTGGCGCGTTGAGGGAGCTTTGGAGCTTCCGAGTTTTTGGAGCGAAGCGGCAATCGGTTGCCTTGTAGGAAGCCGTTGTCACTTGGAGAGGCTAGCCCGTTTGGAGAAGGTTGCCCGTGAGGATCGGCTCACTTGCCCGTGAGCATCGGCTCACTTATGCTACCCATGAGCCTTGTCGTCATTGTAGAGGTTAGCTATGGAGTCCTAGCTTTGGCTAAGCCAAGTCGATGAGCTTTGGCGTTGCTAGTCGCAGCAGCAATCGTTGGAGCTTGGCTGGTAGAGATCACTAAAGTGGGATGTCGCCCCTCGAAGGAGCTACTGAAGGTAGTTCGGTGCTGAGCCAACGGGTTCCCGTGTGCTTGTAGCAGGGTCGCCTTGTCGATCAGAGAAGGCTAGCTGCTTGTGCACTCGTTCACTGAATGATGGGAGAGCTTTGTTGAAGTTTGGTTGAGTCTTGGCTGGCTTAAACCACTGGAATAGAGTCGCTTGGAAGACTTGAGATCGTTGGAGTTGAAGCTTGGGCCGCGTTGGAGAAGTTGGATGGTAGAGCCGCTGTGTATGGTCGGCCGTGTAGCTGATGAAGCTTAGGGGTTGCTGCTGCAGTTCCGTTGAAGAGCCTTTGTTTGCTGAAGGCGTTGTAGGAGGCGCAGATTCGAGCCTTAGGTAGAGGTTTGCTAAGAGAACCTTTTGGCCCTTGAGCTATTGTAGGAGCTCTGTAAGTCGCACAGTTGCTTTGTTGATGAGATCTCAGAGAAGAAAGCACTCATGAACCTCTCACAAAGTAGATCTCTCTCACTCAGGAGATCCCTCATAAGCTGTAGTTTACAAAATCTAAGATAACATAATGCTTAAATGATGTTTGAGCATATATAAGAAGTGAGACGAAAATTTTCTTTCAAATGATAGATGAAGATCTCTCATCGGAAGTGGACTCTCATGGAGAACACTCAAGAGAACTCTCAATCTCACAATCTCTCTTGCACTCTCAAGAATCGCAATGCCTCAGCGGAAGGCAAGGGAGCTCTGATACCATGACAAAATATGAAGAGGGGAGAGGAGAAGAGTGGAGATGAGGAGAGAGGGGACAGCTAGAGAGCACACCACAAATGACTAACTGTACACTAGATTTAGTTGAAAAAATAGAATATATACAAACCCTTTTAGGGTTAGGGTTAGGGGATCTAACCCTTTCCTTTATAGCACTCTATAAGGTTAGTGCTATGCACATATGATCACGTGATGGTGCTATGCACACATGATCACATGATGTTGAGCGTGAACTCTCAACATGATATTACCTTCCATTTTGGCATACACATTTGGGTGCACCTGGTATTTGGTGTGATTTCTCTCTTGCAGGTACTAGCATTTGGAATTTTGTTTCATTTGCATCATGGCATCCTCCTCCATGTATAAAAAGAAAAATTTCAGCATTAAAAAGTTTGATGGGAAAAACTTTTCTTTGTGGAAAGAACAGATAAAGGATGTGCTTATTCAAAAGAAGCAGATTATACCCTTGGTAGGGATTGAGCTAAGCCTACAGATATGTTTGAGGATGATTGGAATGAGTTGGATGCATTAGCAAAGTTTACTATTAGACTTCATCTTGCAGAGTCAGTCTATTTCACAGTAGTAATTGATCAGACTACGGAAGATTTGTGGAAGAAAAATATGTGCCATTTATGAGAATCAGTATGTGTGGGAGAAGGCTTTATTAGGTCTTATTGATCTAGTTTATGTCAGCACAGAGGATCAGGTTGCTGACATATTCACGAAGGCATTGGGCACAAAGAAGCTACGCAAGTTTAGAGACCTGCTTGGTGTATAGGAATTGGGATTGAGCTCGAGGGGGAGTGTTGAGATATTGAGCTCCACTCGTGATATGCCAGGGTGACCGTTGTGCATTTATGTCACCGACTTGTTAGTTGCAGATGTGGTTGGTACACTGCCCATGAATAATAGCTGGATGACAACTATCCTTATGTACTCTAGTTCGTGGCTCAGTTAGTATGCCACCTTAGTTAGCTGAGTTTGGTTTGAGACCCACATATAGGGTTCTCCTATTTCTTTGTACTAGAGTTCTTTTGGCTTTCACAACTAAGAAGAGGAAAACTGTTTTTAGCCTCCACCTTTGTGTGTATTCCCCCATTGTGTATGTGAGAAAGCCACAAGTAAGACTCCTTCCTTCTCTCCCACTATCTTCACATAAAAGGTTTTAGGATAATAGCATGATACTCTTGGCACTTTATGTAAATTATTTGTTATTGGTTAGCAAGAACCCTTATGAGCTACATGCATTGAAGGCCAAGTTGCATCAGGCCTTTAACATCAAGGATTTGGGACTTGCAGGTTATATTCTTGGTATGCACATCATGCGTGATCGGAGTAGGGAACTCCTTTGGCTTTCACAGAAGGAGTATGTTGCAAAAGTGTTGCAACATTTCAATATGGAGGGGGGGAAGGCAATAAGTACTCCCTTGCCTCCATATGTGAAACTTAGTCATGCAGATAGTCCCAAATCAAATGAGGAGAGGCCCATGATGGCCAAGGTTCCTTATGCATCAGTGGTTGGGAGTCTTATGTATGCTATGACAGCTACTAGACTAGACACTGCATTTGCAGTAGGAGTTGTTAGCTGGTATATGGCTAATCTAGGGAAGAGGCATTGGGAGGGTAGTTAAGTGCATCATGAGGTACATGAATGGTACCAAGGAGATTGTTGTCTCTATGCCAACATGGACTTAGGTAGAATAGAATGTGTGTGTAGAGTAGCAGCAAAGCTCCACTTGTACTTGCATATAAGGCTAGAAATAATCCCTCTTAGAAATCCAACTTGCATGGTCTACATGCAAGTTCTATATACGATTTCTACATGCAACTCCTACATGCAAGTTCTACATGCAACTCCTACATGCAACTCCTACATGCGAGTTCTACATCAACTCCTATATGCAACTCCTACATGCAAGTTCAACATGCAACTCCTACATGCGAGTTCTACATGCAACTCCTACATGCATGTTCTACATGCGAGTTCTACATGTAACTTCTATATGCAAGTTCTACATGTAGAGAGAGAATGTCTTACAATTCCTACATGTAGAGAGAGAAGCTCTCCAGCTTGTATAAACACCCCATAATGGAATGAAGCCCACAGTCTTTGGGGCATTGTGTTGAGTTTTACTTTGGTATTCCAAGCAATTGTCTCAAGTATGCATGCTTCCTTGCACTCCACGTCCAAAAGCATGTCCTAACCTTGAAATTCCTCCTCCCCTCTCCTCCAACCTTGCAACCCATCCTCTCCCTCTTCTCCTCCCTCCTCCTCCTCCCTCCTCCTCCTCCCTCTTCCTTCTCCTCCTCCCTCCTCCTGCTCCTCCTCCCTCTTCCTCCCTTCTCCCTCCTCCTCCTCCCTCCTCTCTCTTCTTTCCCCCATGGTCTTACACCTTCCTCTCCCACTCCTATGCTTCCCCTAAACCCTTAGTTCTTCAACCCTTAACCTCCATGATCTACGAGGGAGACGAGTCCTCTACCATGTACTCTACCCTGAACCTTGGATCCTCCTTCTAACCCTGGAACCTCTTCTAAACTCTAGAACCTCTCTCTAAACCTTGGAATCTCCTTCTAACCCTTGAACCTCCTTCTAAACCTTGGAACCTCCTTCTAACCCTTAAACCTCTTCTAAACTTTGGAACCTCTTTCAAAACCTTGGAACATCCTTCTAAAACCATCAATGAAGACGAAAGCCTTCATTACCTCAAACATGATGATACATGTTTCTTTTACACATGCATGCACTGTGTTTGCTTACCACACTTAAGTCTACATCTCTCATCGGAACACGACTCGAGGTCCTAAGCTATACCATACTACAAACGACAACCCTGATTTATCTATAGGTGACAAAAAGCCTCGGAACCCTGCATACTGAGAAAACCTTGCTCTTCCTACGGAAGCCATGGGAAAGAGCCAACATTTGGCATTGCTGCCAGGGAGGCTAGCGTCTTAAGTAAAGAGTGAACACATGCAGGTATGTATAAAAAACAAACTACTTCGAACTTTGATGAACATATCACTCAAGAGCTAGGAGAGCTAAAATTTTTCCAACTCAAGTTAAAAAAAGAAAATAATTCCTAGCTAAAACTCATTGTTACCGGTTTAGGAAAATGCATGTTTTTTGGTAAAATAGCACCTTAAGGAATAAATCAGACCATGTGATGGTTGTCAAAGTGTAGAGCTTAAAATTTTGAACATTTCTCCTTTTTACGGAAGCACATTCTGACACAACCACCAAAAGTTATGGGCAATCAATGATTAAAGGTTCTAAAAGCCATAACCCAAAAGAAAAATTAAAACCACCTCCCTAGTCAAACATGGACAAATTCAAAGCTGCACATATATTTGACTACTCAAAAGTGGACAAATGCAAAGGTGCACAAGTGTTTGACTAAATCCATAGCTCCCCCTCCTTCCCTATAAAAGTTCCCTATAAAAGAGCACCCATCCCTCTCATACTTTTTCTTTCACATCTTGCCTCCATCCTCTCCCCCATTTCGAGCCCTATGCAAGACACTCCTCCCTCTCCATCGACTACAACCCTACTCCCATCCTCACACGGTGAGTTACTTCGAGCCCATCTCGTAGCAATGATAACCTAGCCATCCACCCACCGTCCATTCGTCCTTAACAATGACTACCACCCTACTCCCATCTTCACACGGTAAGTTACTTCGAGCCCATCTCGCAGTGATAACCTAGCCATCCACCCACCGTCCATTCGTCCTCAACAATCCTATTACATCGAGAAAGACTCGGAGAGTGTTCAGGTAACCATCTCTTCCTCCCTTTGGATTTCCGTCAAAGTTTTCCGTCCGTCAAGTTTTTTCTTTTTTTTTTCTTTTTTCCCCCTCCCCCTCCTCCATCTCCCCCTCCACCCTCCACCCCCCCCCACCCCACCCCGCCCACTCCCTCCTCCATCTCCCTCTCCACCCTCCCCTCCATCTCCACCACCCCTTTTCCCCCCTCCCTCCCTCCATCCCCCCCCCCCCACCCTGCTCCATCTCCTCCACCCCCTCTCCACCCTCCACCCCCCCTTCCATCTCCTCCACCCCCCCTTCCATCTCCTCCATTCCCCCCTCCACCAACCCCTCCTCCTCTATCTCCCCCTCCACCGCCACCCCCTCCCCCCCCCCCCCCCCCCTCTCTCTCTCTCTCTCTCTCTCTCTCTCTACCCCCTTGTTGGTCGCTCCTCCCCTAAACTACCTAATAAACTAATATAATAGCAAGGGCTTAGGCCCTTGCTGTAGCTACTAAGGGTAGCAGCACCCGCAATGATGCTCGCTCGACAAGGTGGTGCTCGTGTGCAACGCTCGCCCAAGTTGGCGCAATGGCCACCTTGCACTATCTCTATCCGCCCGCCCCGTGCCCCGATGTGCCTCACCTCTGCGCCACCTCCATCCACCTCTCCTACCCTTGCCTCCACCAGCTTGCCCTCCACCCGGCCCTCCACCCTCCACTCCACTCTCCCCTCCTCCGTTCGAACCCCCCCTCTCAGACGTCCCCCGCCGCTGCACGAAACTCCCCTCGGATTTTTTTTTTAAAAAGAAGAAAAATTAATTTAAACTAATTATTAAAATAAATAATTAAAAAAAACACACCCTAACCTAATCCTAAATCTAATCCTAGTTAGGTTAAGTTAGGTTAGTTACTAACAACTAGGTTAGCTTAACTAACCATCAGTTAGTGCCTAGCTATAGTTAGTGAAAGTACTTATGTTAGTTAAACTAACTACCTACCCAGTTATAATAAAGCTGAGGAGGTTATAAGCTAGTCAGACTAACTGGAATTCAATTGGTTCAAACCCCTCAGTTGGACTTAAAGTCCATTCACACCAACGTTAGGACCAAGGCCCCCCCCCACAAAATTTCCAATTTTACTCCTACTTCAGCACTTCGTATCGTGCCCATTTGGGACCCAAACTGGACCTCGTTTGAGCCAAAATTTCACATATGAAAACACCACGCTATGAGGCAATTTTCCAACCAATCGCACACCATTTTGGCATCCCTAGCACTCGCTCATTCGCACGCCTGTGCGAGCCTTGTTTCACACAAATTCATTCGTATCTTTATGCCGTGACCTCCGATTGATGATTTGTCTACACCGGCACATTTCCCTACATATGTAGGCCAATCTTAGGCACATTATTAACATGACGGTCCCTACAAAACTAACACCACTCTAACCCTCCAAACAAAACTACAATACCCGCACTTACAGTAGAGTCACCCTTTGCAACTCTCGCCCAATCTGCATGCTGCTAGGCTTTGGCCAATGCCTCTGACTCCAACGCTTGCCAAAGCTGCATACAACTCCACTATAACCACCGCCCTCGACAATCCTCTACCCTGAATCCCCCCTAAAATTCAATCAATCCCTTTAACTCCGCCATGCCACAACATGGCTGGATGCCGTCGCAACAATGATGGGGATATCGACCTCAATGCAGAGGCTGAAAATTTATTTAATTGGAGAAACAATAACACTCAAGATAGGCGCCCCTTGGGAAAATTGGAACTTCCCAAATATAATGGTAGGGGAGATCCAACCCAATTCCTCCAGCATTTTGATGCCGCATGCCGAGCAAGTTGAGATCAATCCCATGAAACCAAGGTGGCTTGGTTTCCCACGGCCTTAATTGATGAAGCGTCTAAATAGAACTTTGAGGATGGCATGACCGACTCTGACACTATAGCAGTGATTACGGCAGATCTGTGCACAAGGTAAGCACTCAAAAAAGGGCAAATCCAAGTACAATGCCGAAACATCAAATGAAGATTGCTTAGAGGCCATGACCATGAAGCTGAAAGACGACATGATGCAGGCCATGGAACAAAAAATTCACTTGTCTCAGCTGCCAACTCAAACATAGCCACGGTGAGAAAATGTCTGGTGTTCACACTACATGGCCAATCATACAGCAAATGAGTGCCCGATCCTAAGAGCCAGGATCACTGCACAAGCAAATCCACCACCAAGGTTGTGGTGCCATATCTGCGTCGTCGGCGGCCATGATGAAAACAATTGCATCTTTAACATGCGCACCAACCCGCCTTGACCTCAACAATACCAAGTAGCACCCATGCCAATGTACAGACAACCGGCACTTGCACAAGCGCGCCCAGCTCTGAGGCTAAATCCTGTTCTCGTTCGGACACAAGTCCCACAACTACTCAGGAATCCGAATCCATGACCATATCCAAGAGCACCAAATCTAGCTCCTCAAGCAATTCCAATACATCAATTTTCAAGCCGAGTTAAAGTCCATTCACACCAACCTTAAGACCAAGACCTCCCCCAAAGGCCATTTTTACCCCTACTTCAACACTTCGTATCGTGCCTGTTTGGGACCCAAATTGGATCCCCTTTGAACCAAAATTTCACACATGGAAACACCACGCTATTGGGCATTTTTCCAACCCATTTCCCACCATTTTGGCATCCCTAGAAATCGCTCATTTGTGCCCCCATGTGGGCCTCATTTTGCACTAATTCGCTCGTATCTTTACGCTGTGACCTCTGATTGACGATTCGTTTGCACCAATACATTTCCCTACACATGTGGGACAATCTTAGGCACATTATTGACATGATGGTCCCCTCAACACTAACACAACTCTAACCCTCCAAACAAAACAACATCAACACCCACACTTGCGACAGAGACACCCTTTGCAAATCTTGCCCAATCTGCATGCAGCTATGTTTCGCGGCCAATGCCTTCAACTCCAATGCTTGCCAAATCTGCATACAACTCCACTTCAACCACCACCCCCGAAAATCCTCTACCCAAAATCCCCCCCTAAAATTCAAGCAATCCCTTTAACTCCTCCATGCCACAACATGGCTGGATGCCGTCGCGATGATGATGGGGATATCGACCTCGATGCAGAGGCTGAAAATTTCTTCAATTGAAGAAATAATAACACTCAAGGCAGGTGCCTCTCGAGAAAATTAGAACTTTCCAAATATAATGGTAGGGGAGATCCAGCCCGATTCCTCCAGCATTTGAATGCCGCATGTTGAGCACGTGGAGATCAATCCCATGAAACCAAGGTGGCTTTGTTTCCCATGGCCTTAACTGATGAAGCATCTGAATGGTACCTAGACCTTCTAGTGGAAGAGCATGCCACATGGGACCTACTTCAAATAGAATTTAAAAGACGCTTTCAAACGGAGGCGCTACAAGATGATCTTGCTCTCCAACTAAGCAAGATCGAACAAGGCCATCGAGAAGATGTACGCACGTACCTAGGTAAGATGAAAAGATTAATCGCCAAATGTGACCCACGCCCCGATGCAAAGTACCTCACGGCCTGGTTCATTGCAAGCCTAAGAAAGAAAATCTGAAAGGATATGAAAAAGATTAGTAGCTACTATGAAACGTTCAGTGCTGCTCATGCGGCAGCCATTGACATTGAGGATGGCATGACCGACTCTAACACTAGCAGTGATGACGGCAGATCTAGTGCATGAGATAACCGCTCTAAAAAGGGCAAATCCAAGTCCACTACCAAAACATCAAATGAAGATCACTTAGAGGCCATGACCATGAAGTTGAAAGAAGACATGATGCAAGCCATGGAACAAAAACTTCACTTGTCTTAGCCGCCAACTCAGACATATCCACGGCGAGAAAATGTCTGGTGTCCACACTGCATGGCAAATCATATAGCGAATGAGTGCCTGGTCCTAAGAGCCAGGATCATTGCACAAGCAAATCCACTGCCAAGGTTGTGGTGCTATATCTGTGTCGTCGGTGACCATGATGAAAACAGTTGCATCTTCAACATGCGCAACGACCCACCTCAACCTCAACAATACCAAGTGACACCCATGCCAGCGTACAGGCAACTGGCACTTGCACAAGCATCCCTAGCTCCGAGGCTAAATCCTATTTTCGTTAGGACACGAGTCCCACAACTACTCAAGAATCCGAATCCATGACCATATCCAAGAGCACTAAATCCAGCTCCTTAGGCAGTTCCAATACATCAATTACAAGCCGAGGAAGTAGACTCACCATTTGAGTATAAAACAGAGTACCCAATGTACTATGTAGAAGGTGCAGAGGGTCTAATACTAGTTTATGGAAATCAAGTACATCCCAACACATCTCGAGGACCAATCAATTGCTACGGTTGTGGAGAAAATCACCAGATCATAGAGTGCCCTCATCGTGGTAGCCCCACTACTTTCCAACCACTCTACAGAGATTGTGGCATAGGACATGCCGGTATGGATTGTCCCATGAAAAATAAAGTCCCACAACAAACAGAGGTGAAGCTTGACATCCCAATCGGCATCATTGGGGTGGACCATCAAAGTCTGGGTCCGGCAAATGTAATATCACAACCTATAAATGTAATTACATGCCAATAGAAAGAGGCCACCAAGGACCCTAACATTCCAATCCAACCAAAGTGACTTCTTAAAAAGAAAGCACAAATACCTCCACCTCCGCAATGAGCAGCCGAGCTCATCCACATCAACTCCCGAGCCTCAAATAAAAGAAGCTCCATACCCAAATGCAGAGGTGGAGAAGGCTCATTTTTAGGCACTTCAACAATGGGTACAAAAGGAACAAGCTCAATTTGAGGCTAGAAAACAAGCTCAAGACCCAATCCATGACTTGGCCCCACAAAGTATTGATACTGTACTTGAGCCTCTGTTCCAACAACAGACTCCACAACATAATGTACCACCACGTCAACTTGAAGGAGCCGCAGTCTCTAGCACCCTGAGTTGCCCTGTGTCAATTCCCATCGGAATCCTCCTATGGAATTGTCCCAATCTCTGGGAGAGTTTCAAAGGATGGATTGAACTCACTAATCCCTCTCCACCTATGAACGACATCAAAGATATCCCTGTGCGGATGGGAGAGAGAGATGACATACGCAACATTACTGTTCCTTTGATCCACAAGGCATATAATGAAGTCCAAGCCATAGTGGATGGTGGAGCAGGTGTAAATGTCCTATCAAAGGAGCTCTATGATGAATGGGGTCTCCCACCAATGCAAAAGGCTAATTTTAACATACGCCTTGCCAATGATTCACGGCCTAAACCCTTGGGAATAGTAAATGGCGTGTCCACAAAGGTCGCAAGAGTCTGCTTTTCCCTTCAATTCACAATCTTGGATCTTCCCAAAAAATCCTATCAAATCTTATTGGTATGTCCTTGGTTACACGAAGCATCAGTCCTCCATGACTGGGGAATTGAGAGACTGACAATCCAGAATCGTGACACCGCAGTCAGGGTGAATGTGGGAACAGGAGCTATAAAACCAATTGTGCCTAGAGCACTGGATGACACATCTTCAATGACAATCTCAAGCAAATCAGCTCCCTTGCAGCAGCATGCCATAGTGGGTGATTCACAAAGGAATGTAAATATCTAGATACAAACATTAGCAACCATCGACAACTGCAATTCATTAGACCCCATCTTCTCGCATATTGATGCTAAGGTGCTATAGGTAGATCCTCCACTCTCACATGAAGAGCCAATCGATCTAGAGGTGCCATTCTTTATGGCTGACCTCGAGTGGGATAATGAATTTGAAGAAGGTACCCATACCAATGATGACTCAAATTTTCCTTGGGACCTTAAAACAGAGGATGAGAATGCTGAAATTGAAGATCAAATCTTTGATAATGACTTAGCCATTCTACATGCCCTAATGGAAGTCAAGCTCCCAAAAGTTGAATCTCCAAAGTTGAATAACAGTAGAAGATCCTGCAAGAAAGCTGGAGGAAAACGTAGAAAAGCCAAGGCCGAACACTTCAATGAATTTGAATGAGTCCAAACAAGGATCGTCGAATTGTATCTTGCAAAGCCAGCTCCATCAAAATTAGATCCACTGCCTCTAGAATGGTCCCCTGAGGGATTGGAAGGAGTATGCGTAGCAAATGAACCGTTACTTGGAAACACCGTACCAGTGGAAAAGTTACCCCACAATTCCCAACGTAAGAAGTTTCGAAAATATAAGCCACATGTGTCGATGAAGCTCGATCAAGAGACTTAAAAAAAGGAAAGTCAAAAAGAGCCTAACAAATTGGTAGATGCAACTATGCCATCCAGTACACATGGCACATGTCAGGCTAGTTCAACACCATCAGAGGCTGATCTTCGAGAAGTGTCGGAATACTGCAAGAATTACACAAGTGGCAGTGCGCCAATAGCAATGCCAAGACCACTAAGAGAATCTAAAATTCAAGAAACTGATAGCATTGGAGAAACTCCAATCTATGAGGGACCAGCAAAAATAATAAACCTTGCCCTTGAAGGGGAGGAAGAAAAACTGGATTTCATTGGGAAAGAGCTTCGACAAGAAGATGAAACCAACCTCAAAGCACTCCTAATGGAATACCGTGACTGCCTAGCATAGTCATACAAAGAGATGAAAGGAATTTCACCAGAAGTGGCAGTACACGTGATACCTATAAGTGAAGGTGCTCACCCTAAGGTATGCGCACCTTATTGCACAAATCCTAAGTATGGCACCATGGTTTATGATGAGCTTGAAAAACTCCTAGATGCCGGATTCATCTACAAAAGATAGAGGACACTGATTGGGTTTCCCCCATTGTCATTGTGCCTAAACGCAACAAGAAGCTCAAAATATGTGTAAACTTAAAAAATGTGAATGCCGCCACAATTAGGGATCACTATCCCCTACCCTTAATAGAAACAGTGTTGGAAAAGGTGGCAGGTTCATAAATATATATCTTCTTGGATGGCTTCAGTGGCTATAACCAAGTGCAAATTGCTCTTAAAGACTAATAAAAAACAACATTTTCTACAGAATGGGGTATTTTTGCATATAGAGTCGTGCCATTTGGCCTTTGTAATGCCCCGGCCACATTCCAACGAGTCATGTTCATAGCTTTCAAGTCATTTTTGAATAAGTTTTAATAGGTGTTCTTGGATGATTTGTGCATCCATTCAAACAAAAAAGACCACTTCAAATGTCTTGAAGTAGTACTAATCAAATGCAGCGAGTACGGCCTCTCCCTAAATCCAACAAAATGCCAATTCATGGTCACCCACGGAGTTGTTTTGGGACACATCGTCTCTCAACATGGGAACTCAACTGACATGGACAAAATCAAAATCACATAACATTGTTAATAGTAGTAATATTTCATTGCAAAGTCAAAACACATGACAAGACAAAGATCGAGCAGATGTACACTAGACATAATGAGGACATAACATCCTTAATTGAATTTTTGTTTTACTTAGTTGACATGGAGAACAACTGGGGGGGTGCACTCTAAACCTTCCTTCCCAGCATAACATGCATTGTTTACAAAATGTTATGTTGGATGGTGCCAGTTTAGTATCTCTCCTTCAATTAAATATGAAAATCTCACAAAGTTCGATGAGTATACCGGGGTATTTATATCATCAATGTTATTTTGATTGATAACTAGATTTTTTGGAAATTTTTGTAAAGACAATATTACTAAAAGAAATTTACCTTTTGATTGAAATGCTTTATGACAATTTTGAAGCATTGTACTATTGTACAAAAGAATGCCTAGAATTTGATGTGTATTGGATCAATTTGTTGAATTAAAGTTCAATAGCATTGAGAATTGGTTTGCATATGTTTTGTACACACACACACACACACACACACACACACACACACACACACACACACACACTTACTATCCCTTCCTCCATTGGTTTGGTCACTTGCTCATTAGATCTCCCCCCGACAACTCCCCCCCTGCCCCCCCAACCCCTCTTTCAATTTCTCTCCCTAGTATTTCCCTCTTTTCACCCACTCTCCATTGATTTCCCTCACATTTCCTTCTTAAATGTTCCCTCCTTTTCTTCTTTATTTATTCTTATTTCTCTTTATTCTCCTTAAAGCCTCCTTTTTTTTCCTATTCTTTTTTTTAACTTTTTTACATTTCTTTATCCTTTATCCCCCCCCCCTATTTTTTAAATTTCTCCCCACCTATATTTTCCTATCTTCCTTTAAAAAATTGCTTTAATTTTCCCTAATTTTCCATTTCTACTTTAAAACAAATTTCTTTCATTATTCCCACTCAGTGACTACCTCCCTTTCTAGTCTCTCCATCTCTTGACTAAACTTGCTTACCCAAATCCCCCCCGCCCCTCCTCGACTCTCGTTGTACCCGTTTTTCCCCTCTTAAAAACTCCCTCTCCCTACTTTTCCCTTCTTTCCATATATATTCAATTTATGCACATCTTTTTATAGTTCTCTTTATTTTCATACCTTTTATGTTTATTATTATTTTCCTAAAACTTCCTTTTTTATATTTTCTCTAATTTTCTTAGTTTATTATTCCAATTATCTCTATCCTAAACCTCCTAAGATTTCCCCCCAAAACCCTCCGACTTTTACACCTATTCTCTCGCCCAACTCCCTTGACTACATACCCTATTAAAACCCGCTACAAACCACCACACTTACCCATCTACTCACCCTTAGTGCCCCTCCCACAACCCCTACTGTGCATGCTCCTCCCGCCTTGTACTGATTGCTGCCCCCTCGCCTGCACGTAGCTCTAAGTGCCACATAGTCGCGTGCTCCATGACTGTTTGTGCGTGTTTTCTCCCGCCCCTCACTATCTCGCCTAGATGCTGCTGCTCTAAAAGTACCCCGTCGCCGCTCCCTGCTATAAGTATTCCACCACATGCTTACCTCCACAATCCACACAGTCCATTTTTCAAGAAGTTGGACGCCTGCGGCTCAACAACCAACAGGTCCAGCACCTTTACAGTCTACTCCCCTTGGAAAATGGGCTTACAGGCACTACTTTAGTCAACCTTTGCCACCTTGGCTACGGTGCCATCATTTCCATACACATTCAGTGAGATTGCGCCACCCTCCTCCCCAATCTCGTGGTCTTCCACGGTGTCATTTATTATAGGTTCTTAGTCCTTTTTTATTGCAAACCCCCCACCACCCCCTCCTCTTCTTAATCCACATCCCACCCCGCTTTGATCTTTACCTCTTAATTTTTCCCTCCATTTTAGTTCCAAAAATACCATTTTAATTCCCCCATGCCCTCATAATTATGTTAACCTCTTCTGTTATCCCATGATTTACTTGTAAATGATCAACCTCTCTTCCAAAAAAACCCTTCCTCTCTCATTGCAAATCTTTCACACAATTATGTAATTTTTTCTTTTTATTACTCTTGTTTTCTCCTAACCCTTTTTGAAAAAACCCCCATACTAATTTCAACTTAATGTATTCTCTTTCATTTTTCTAGCACACATCTAGCTAGTTAAGTCTGTTGCGTAGCTTCTATTTTTATTTGTGATCCCGATAACAAGGGCGGGGTGTTTATGACACCTGACTTCCCAACTAAGTTAAAACACGGTTCTTATCATTTTTCTTGTTGGATGGTGGCAGGTAGGCAGACTCCCCTCTTCAATAAAAGTGATGCTTACCAGGACTTATCCAAGCTCAACTTCTATATAGTTTTCGCAAAGTCACTTTGACAAAAGGGCCCACTGCTAGCTTACTTTATAAACAGGGATTCACCGACTTGTACAAACTTTTCCGTTGATGCAATTAGTCCTATTTCATTGTCTAGCTTTGCTCTTTTGTCTTTTCACTATGCAAAGGGGTGTTGTAAAATCTTACACACACACACACACGCACGCACACACACACACACACACACACAGAGGCTCCCCTTTCAATGCAGGGGTTGCTAGTTTTACCTGCAATCTTCAAGAGCTAGTAAGTAGTCATTACCAACTCCTCAAGAAACTAGAAGACAAATCGAAGAACAGTGAATGAAAACCAAAGAGAAAAGAATGCTAAATGAAGTGTGGAAAATTGCTATAGTACATATTTCGAAATTCCCACTGCCGGTATCCAACGACTGAAGAGATCCTTTAGTGTGCACCCATTAGTCATTGTTGTTCGTCGCTACCACAAGAAACACCAAAGTAATAATGGCAAGGTATGCACACAACGATGGCTAGCAATGGGAATCCATATGGCTTGTCCAAATGCATACTTAGACGTTAGAATGTTTGCATGTATGCCACTTCTACTCTAGTTACCATGCCTTGTGAATTGAAAAATCTCCAAACTGAACACTCGCTTTCAAACAATGAATGAACACGTGGCGATGGACCAATCTTGGCATGGCAAAAAACCAAATGAATTTGCCAAAAATACCTTGCCGAATTTCATTTCCTCTATCCAAAATCTCCAATTAGTCCTTCCCTTATCCATCTATATCCATCTACATAAGGTCCCTAACCTGTGTGAGACAAGTCATGCTACTTGTGTGTGTGTGTGTGTGTGTGTCACAGATCCAGCTAGATATTATCGAGCCGTGGGAAGTAGACTAGTGAATCGATTTGGGGATAGGGAGGAGGTAGAGGCAAACACATAGGAGGTAGTTGAAAATGAAAGAATCGCCTAATATGCGACAAAACGAATCTTGGTTTTTCGTTTCCCCTCGCGAGAGGAGGCACTTGCCAGGTATCTACCTAGGATCACGTCTTCCCAAGTTTGTTCAGGATGTACACTTCCATCTCAATACTTGTGTTTCATTCCAGTTGGAAGATGCAATCTAACGGACGAGGTAGAAAATAGTGAGCCATATCACTGGAGAAAACTTCTTGGAGAGTTAGCAACTATTGATGGTATATATATGTATATGTATGCATATGTGTACACACACACACACATTTTTTTTCCGTGAAACTATGAACATTATATTATGAAATAACCATTTTACAACATGGCATGGCTCTAGAAAAGAGCCAAACCCTATCTATTAGAAACAGTAAAAGCAAAACTCAATGCAAGAGACATCCAAATACTCCTCATGCAAGGCATCATATAAGGACTACCGCAATGAAGCCCGAAAGAACTCATAAGGGTGTTGAAGAGATGAAGCCAGAAATGCATGATTTCATTGAAGCTAGAGGGTCCACAACGCCCAGTATCTGATCCAATGGAAGAAAAGGGAGTACTGGGACAAAGGAGTTGGTAATCTGCCAAACATCAAGAAAGACCTCGAGAACCTGTGTGTCGAAAATCTGAGAGATAAAAAATAGGTGATCTTGTCCACCAGAAGGTCCCTGGAATATGAACAAAACCACAATAAGTGATGAATACTCTAAAGAGCATGATGACATCTTGGACAAAGAGGAGAGGCAATCCTTTTTTGAGCCAATTTTACTCCCATTGGAAAAATACCAACAATGCATCTCCAAAAAAGAGTCTCTGCTTTAATGGCATTTTCAGCTTCCATATTAATTTCAAGTTTGCTTTCCACCAAGATAAAGACTTATTCAGATGCCAAAGAGAATTGGCATGATGAGCAATCCATGGAGGAGGTAAAATCAATCCATAAGCTTGTATGGAAGTCAATAAATGCAAAGGTTGAGAGGATAAAGGCCTAGACTTGAAGACTGAAGATGCCAATCTTGAAGCCTGTCTCTTACTACTACCAATGGTGGAATCAGAACAAAAGGGAGTAAGAGAGGTGAAATAAATTTCCATATGGGTCTATGATGCATACTAAGATTGTATTGTCGACAAGTTGCTGAAAAAGAGAGAATATGCCCCTGAATATCCCCGAAAAAGAGAGAGCACTTGCTTCCAATCCTGAATCAAGGTAGTAGAAAATGGATAGCCAGGTATTTTGCCTTGAAACTTGCCAAGTACTCCTTCCCATGGATCAGTGATCCAATGCCCATAAGCATTTGTGCACATCTGTCCACACATAACTGCCAACATAATAGACCACAACTGCTCTTGCTGAAAAAAAGTCATGAGCATAGTGACCTTTCTTGCCAACACATATAATTTGATGTTTAGAATATTGAAACCTCCATGCATCTTTAGAGAGCAAAGTAGGTCCATTTTGAGCAACCTCAAAGCTTTTTTATGGAGCTTAGTTTTCCAAAAAATCTCCATGTCCTGAGACATAAAAGAAGAGAGATCTCGAGATGATCAATGCAGTAAAGGCAAGTAAAACTGGACATAAGCTAAAACAATGGACTGGACGAAGGCGAACATGCAAAGGCCAAGTGGAGATCTTCCAATATTCTAATTTGTTCTAAATTTTGTTGAATATCCAAGACATTTGCTACTTATTGTTGATTTTCCAACCAATTAGATAACCCAAATGCCTTACTATGTGCTCAGGAGGAATAATCTGACCTGGCCAAAGAAGAGCATGTAGTCACAAAGCTTGAGAGGCAAGAGTTTTGATCTCTGAAAATTAATATTTAGACCAGTTGCCAAACCAAAATCAGAAAGGGTATCCATCATAAGCATTTGTGCGCATATGTCCACACATAACTGCCAACATAATAGACCACAGCTGCTCTTGCTGAAAAAAAGTCATGAGCATAGTGACCTTTCTTACCAACACATGAAATTTGATGTTTAGAATATTGAAACCTCCATGCATCTTTGGAGAGCAAAGCAGGTCCATTTTGAGCAACCTCAAAGCTTTTTTATGGAGCTTAGTTTTCCAAAAAATCTCCATGGCCTGAGACATAAAAGAAGAGAGATCTCAAGATGACCAATGCAGTAAAGGCAAGTAAAACTGGACATAAGCCAAAACAATGGACTAGACAATTCGAAGGCGAACATGCAAAGGCCAAGTGGAGATCTTCCAATATTCTAATTTGTCTTGAATTGTGTTGAATACCCAAGACATTTGCTGCTTATTGTTGATTTTCCAGCCAATTGGATAACCCAAATGCCTTACTATGTGCTCAGGAGGAACAATCTGGCCTGGCCAAAGAAGAGCATGCAGTCACAAAGCTTGAGAGGCAAGAGTTTTGATTTCTGAAAATTAATATTTAGACTAGCTGCCAAACCAAAATCAGAGAGGGTATCCATTAATAAGCGAAGCTCCACATGACAATTCAATGGCATGAAGTAAGAATCATTTGCATAAGCATGTGCAATAAAAGGCCGTGAGCCTAGAATCTGTAACCCCACAAGTTGTCCAATATCAACCAGATGATCCATATAAAGAAGCAAAGGATGAGAAGCAATAGCATAGAGAAAAGCACTGAGAGGGCATCCCTGTCGGACTGACCATCCCAAAGTCGAGTTTTCAGACAAATGATTCCCTGTAAGGCATTGAGCAGTGGAATTAGAGTAAAGCCAATAAATGACATTAACTAGCTTTGGCCCAAAACCAAGTCTAGACATGGTTTGAGAGACATAATTCCACTGTACGGTATCAAATGCTTTTGCCACATCCACTTGCATGACCAAAACATCTTGATCTGAATATTTAGCATACTCCATTGCAGTGAGAGTATTGGAGATATTATCATGTATATGCCTTCTTGGAACAAAATCATATTGCCTGGGATGAAGACCATCATGAAGAATATCCTTTATCCGGTGAACCAACATTTTGGCAATAAGTCATTATATAACAGGCATCAAAGTGATGGGTCTCTAGTCAGCCATAGTCTCACAGAGAGGTTTTTTGGGCACAAGCTTGACCAGACCATGCTTCCAAGTAGAACGAAGATGTTGATGCTGCTAGGCTACATTAATGAGCTACAAGATTGGACCCTTCAATTTAGCCCAGAAGGCAACAAAAAATTCAATTGTCAAACCATCCTAGGCAGGGGATTTATGTTTACCCAAATGCTTGAGAGCATCATCCAATTCAATATCTAAAAAAGACATTTCCAGCAATGAAGCTTTTTGCAAAGAAACAATAGGAGAGACAAGATCAATAAATTTGCTCCGAGCCAATTCAACCTGAGGAGTAGAAGAAGATGGCTGAGAAAAGAGAAGCTGAAAATGATCTAGACATTGTTTTCCAAGTTGAGATAAAGTTTGGGTCCATGTACCATCTGGTTTTCTGACTCTCATGATAGATTGACTTTGTCTAGGTGCATGCAAATTCCAAAAAAAAGATTTTGATGGAAGAAGCAAAAGACAATGAACCCTATTCAGAAGAGGAAAGAGACCTTTGGTGGCTAATCTGTACCAAGGACTGCTTTTGTGATTTTGCCCATTGGATTTGATGCTTGGTTTCTGCCATGTACCACCTTCAATAATCCTTAATGACATTTTGAATGCGATGCACAAAAGAGTTTCAAGCAAAGTCAATGTCCTCCCAAGCATGTGATAACAAAGGCCTGCATGCTATTTGAATCATTTCCTGAAATTTTTCATGAGAAAGATATAATTGATTGACATGCAAGTGTCTGCTGACTGGAGAGAGCTGCATATCATCTAAAGGCATACCAACTGAAAAGTGTAGCTAAAGAGGAGTGTGATCAGACAATTATTGAGAATAGTTAGTCCACTTTGACATGTATAATCATCATATTGCTGAGCATAAATAAGATACAATCTGTCAAGCCTGGCCCAAGCATTATATTGAGAATAGTTAGTCCACTTTGACATGTATAATCATCATATTGCTGAGCATAAATAAGATACAATCTGTCAAGCTTGGCCCAATACTTTGTAAAAGCATTATGATGATATGTGAAGCCCAAAACTGAAGGGTGAGTTGATGTCCATAAATCTGCAGCATGAAGTGATGAAATCAAATCTTCCCATTACTGAATTTCAGAGGGCAGCATATGAGATTTATGAGTAGTATTATCCTTCCAATGAGGAGAATTATTGAAATCACCACAAAGTATAGCATTAGTGGACCAAGGATATTGCTTCATGGAATCCCACATTCGAACTCTACAAGTTGAAGTCTGAGAGGCATACAAGGAACTAATTAAAAAAATTTCTCCATTGATCATGCATTGGATAATCATCCATCTGCCACAAAGATCTTTATATGCTACACAGGGCTACAAATCATGTTTGGCTAAAATGCACACCCCATAGAATTGATTAGAGCCTAGCATAGAATATATCATATCCTGAAAAAAACCCATGCTGGCCAGCAAAAGAATGCTGATTATGCTCTTGCAAACACACAATATCTGGATGAGTTGTATTTGCATAGTGCCAAAGGAGCCTCCATTTATTCGGGTTGCAGAGGCCTTGTATATTGTAAGAAACACATTTAAGAGAAGCACACATGAAAATATGTACAAGGAATAAATAAACCTTAGAAAGAAAAGGAGGCATCAAGCCTCTACCATAGCCTTAGCTGACCCTCATAATCCAATTCCCTGACAATATCATCTTCTTCACAAGGCGGAATACCCGTCTTGACTGCATTGACCCATGCCTTTGAGATTGGGCTATCAGAAGAGGTAGATGGTTGACCTGGAGAAGGAGCAGAAGCATCCCAATTACGGGATTGCAGAGGTCTTTGTTTGAGAGACACTGTCTTCTTGGCAGGATGCCATCCCTCATGAGAAGATGAATTATTTTCCACTTGCTTGCCCTTTCCTTTATCCTTACTTTACACACACACACACACACACACACACACACACACACACATATGTAAATGTATTACACACACACATATATATATATGTATACATATATGTAATACATATACATATGTGTGTGTATACGCATAAGTACATATACATATACATATACATGTACATATACATATATATATGTGTGTGTATACGTATAAGTACATATATATATACATATACATATATATATGTGTGTGTATACGTATAAGTACATATATATATATATATATATGTATGTATGTATATGTATATATATATGTATATGTCTGTGTGTACGTATACGTACATATACATATACGTATATGTACACGTGATGAAGCAGATGTTTTGTATGATGCACCGGAAGGAAGACTATTAAACTTGTAGCCAGTTCGAAGTCTAAGATGGGAGCGCATAAGAAACGAGAGATTGCCCCCTCTACTCCTCCTCCTCCTCCTCCTCCTCCTCCTCCACAGCCAAAGCATGAAATTGACGAGATCTTCTCTCGATGCAGGAAATCTCCTGCCCTTGCCTCCTCTCATCCGCCCGCCGGACGCACCGAACCTGAACTACAGCTGGATGAAGATTTGAAAAAGACCCAGAAGAAGAAATCGACCAAGAAAAGGAAGAGCACCGTCGTAGGGGATAAGACTCCCCTTCCTGCTGGTGCTAGTGATGGCAAACGTTGGATCGAGCCTCAGCCCAAGTCCCGTAAGAAAACCGAGGAAGGGCTTACTGTATACTCAGAAGTGGAACTGGGATGGAACAGAAAGAACGCAGGCGGCACCCCCCTTTGCCCGTTCGACTGTGACTGCTGTTTTTGAGGATGTAGCAGTTCGTCGAGGAGTATATCTCGAAATGTAGCCACCTCTTCAACAGTACGGCATGCCCGAAAGATGTGCGTCGTTAAGTGGGCTAATCGACTTCTCTGTGACTACTAAACCTGCTCTGGAGAGGTGAAACATTCGATAAAGTTCTTTCGGCTTGCGCTCTGAATCGTAATATGTGCTTTGGTGTTTGACAGGAGGTTTCTTATCGCTTCCTTAGTAGGTGTTAAGCATTCGAACATTAGCATGCCATGTTCGGCTTTACCTGATAACTCTATGCTCTATTTTTGGGGTAGTGTTTCTTCGGTGACGGTTAACGCATGCACACAGTTTGCTGCAGAAATAAAAGGTTATTTAAAAATGGTGTCAGGTCGTTTGGAAAAATGACTTGATGTCTAAACCTGTTTTGAATGCGGTTCTTAGAGTCGAGTCATGCAATGAATTATGACATGGCAGGTGGATTTTAAAGGTATTTTTGATATTCTGACTTGAATATCGCATGTGTATTAAGTCCAGAATATGATTTATGTAGACAAGAGGAAATTGTAAGACGTGAAACTTTTAATTGAAGTGCTTTATGGTGAAGTGGCTATGATGTTGGGTCATGCATTGGGGCATTTTTAGGTGTTGTGGGCCTTTTTGTAAGGGTTTGATTGTGATTCTTGGAATAGCACAATGAATTATCACATGGCAGGTGGATTTTGAAGGGACTTTGCATGGTCTGACTTGACTAACGCATGTATTAAGGCCACTCTCAAGATGAAGATGAGAGTGCAATTCGGTTAATGTAGGCAAGAGGGAATCGTAAGTAAGAACATGAAAAATCCCTTTTGTTGGAACTGCAGCCAATCTGAGAACCAGTAAACCTTAAGTGCAGGGTACTGCTCTTCACCCTGTAGGTGATCTGCAGACTGTTCTGCTCAGCTTCTAGATGATCGTTAGGCTCGCTGCTTCCCTGATAGACAGCCAACATAGGTCTTTGTAGGATGGATAGGCCACAGCGCTTTGTGGGCGACCCGACCAGTCTGCAGACTGGCCTGAACCAGTACTGCAGACCTATGTAGCCCAAAATTGCTGCCTGGCTGCCTCGCGGCGGCCCTCTGCACCTATCTGCTGCATTCTTCTAACCTGCTCTTCTGCCCTGACCAGCCTCTGTTCTCTCCGAAGACTGTTGCTACTGGTTGCAGCCTTGTTTGCAGGTCCAATCCTGCATACCTTTGAGCAGCCTTTGCTGCTGGTCCTGGTCACAGTTCTTGCCCCATGTGTGGGCCTTTCTTTCCACCATTCAGGGCTTGTGCTGCCCTCCAATTGCAGTCTGGTATTGCTGCTTATGCTGCCCACATGGAAGCTTGCATGGTGTCCATGTGGCAGCCCCTCCATATGCATTCAGATCTCCCCTGTGGCATATTAAATCCCCATTGGTAGACCTCCCCATGTCCTCCTCATTTGGGGGCTCACGGGTGGGGAGGTGACCTAGATAAACCCAACAGATAATAACCGGCTGGTGTGTGAAGCTCGGTAAAAAGAACTCACACAAAATACTCACACCTGTGATCAGTAAACATGTGCACAAATAATAAATAAGAAAAGTATATCTGGATATCCATGGAATGAAGTAGGCTTGTCACATTTGGAAGCAATCGTTCTCAATTGACAATGCTAAAAAAAGCTGGATGGAGGTACCGCATAACTCCGCATAGAGCTGAATTAAAGATGAGGATACTCCTGATAGATACTTCTGTTTAGTCTCAATAGAAACCCAAAAATAATAAATGTTGCTGCTATGTCCCTCCATTGTAGAATTTTGGAGGTGTTGGAAAAAGAAAACAAAATGAGACTGGCAAGACTCCACATATTGTCATAGATGTAGAAGTAATGGGCTTAAACCATCGTACTTTCTTAACTATTAAGTCTCAGTTATAGCCATTTGTGCTACGAGTTTTTGTCCCTTATTCTTCTGAAATGGGCAATGTGGAAATTAGTGTGCACCATCACAGCTAATGCACAAGCCCTCCTTTTGATATTTTTGCTAAGTATCTTGATGTAACGACTTTCTTGGTGGAGCTGAAGTGTTTTGCTGTTGTGTTTTACTACATCCTCCTTGATTAGGATATGGAAAAGATCGGGACTTGTAAAAGTAGGATTTATCTTTGTGCTAGCCTCCGTCATGGCTGAGTTTGCCCTTCACCTTCGGAGTGCCGACAGAAACTCAGTACGAAGACTTTGTATAAATGGATGCCCAAGTATGTGTGGGTGTGTGGATTTGTATGTGTGAGAGCATACTTTTATACTATGGTCTACACCCACTGTTGGGCGCTGATGACGTCAGTGGGGATGTCATAGTAGCTAGTCCCTCCTATGCGTGATGGAGTTTATGGTTTTCAAACTTATGAGTGACTCTCGTGAGATTGAAACTGCACTATGTTGTGTTTTTAGAGGATGAGTTTGGGAATGTTCCTGGATTCATCTAGGTATATATTTATCTTTGTCTTTCTTGAGCTAAGGCCTACTGTGTCCTAAATCACATCAAAGCATGTCATTTATCCGTGGATGCTCTTGGACAAAACACTCAAGGACTTATGAGATGACATACCTTCAACCAGGTAGCCCAAAACCCATCTATGTACTCTCTCCCATTCTCTGCTTAAAGCTATCCCATTCTACCAACTTATCAGC
Source organism: Dipteris shenzhenensis (assembly GCF_047967505.1). Taxonomy (NCBI): domain Eukaryota; kingdom Viridiplantae; phylum Streptophyta; class Polypodiopsida; order Gleicheniales; family Dipteridaceae; genus Dipteris; species Dipteris shenzhenensis. Next base: position 34,897,108 of record NC_141628.1, on the reverse strand, counting down.
TCAAAATTGGGAGTTCCGAAGTGCTTTCCAATCTGCTTTTAAAACCCATCCTAAGTATGCTTGTGCTTGATGGATTCCTTGCTATGTGCAATGGAGTTTATGGTTTTCAATCTTATGAGTGACTATTATGAGATTGAAACTGCACTTTGTGTTGTGTTTTTAGAGGATAAGTTTGGGCATGTTCTTGGATTCATCTAGATATACCTTAGTGCTTGATGCCATAACATCGCTGAACCCTCAAGTAGAAGTTCAGCTTGACCCTTTCTGTGGGCTCCTCACGTGCGAAGCAGGTGTCCAAGCTCTGCAACCAACTTAAAAGTGTTGGGCTTATGGTGAGCGTTGTACTTCATTATTGTTGTACTTCGTCATCTGAATGTGCTTCTCTTCTAACTTAATGCAGTCTACCTATCTAGATCGTCTATAATGGTCATTAAGACCCAATGAAGAAATGGAATCCTCGGATGGCATCAGCCTGCATCTTATTCCGTGAATTGTCAGTTTCTTGGGCACTATTGGAACCTCTTTTCCCCCATTCTTGCTTGTCATAATCCTTGAGCTCATCCTCTGCAGTAAAATCCTCTGATCATCATCTTGTAACTGTGAGGATTGCAGAACGAAAGAGAGAGAGAGATAGCACGCTTCACACGTGCACACTGAGAAGGAGAGAGGAGAGAGAAAGGCACACGAGAACTGCAAGTGATCTCTGGAGAAAACCCCGCTACAACTGGGGGAAAACCTCGGAACCAACTGGCTGCTCGAGAGCTCGGAACAGCTCAACAACCAAGTGGAAGAGAGCACAAGGGAGTGGATGAACTGCTCCACTACCGTGCTCCTCAGGTGCTAGACTAGGCTGGCTCTGCTCCTCTGCCAGGCCCTGCAAGATGTGATGAAATGCTCAAAGTGGGGGGGGGCTATAAATATCCCCCCAGCCTCCTAGTCAGCCAGCAAGAGGCTGGGCCGACCAGCTGCTTACAGGGCCGACTCACCCCCCTAGGGGGCCAACCCAAACAGCCCTCTACATAGGCTGCACAAGGCCCCAAAGCAGGGGCCTGATGGCTGACAGCCAGGGCACTAGGGCCGACTGCCCCTAGCCCTACATATAATGCTGCCTCAGCCTATAAGAGGGGCTGTACCCTCAGCCGACCTGCTAGCAAGGGAGTTGATTCCCTAGGCGCCTCAAAGGGACAGCCACGCGACAGCACAGCAGGCCTCAGGAAGGCCCTGAACAGCCTCCACATGGCCAGCACGCCCTCCCGTACTGAGCATGCTGCCAAACCCTACTCTACCTATGCCTCACAAGAGGTGCGGGCACACCCACAACACAGGCCCTCTCTCATCTGCCCTAGCCTCAGACTGGGCGGGCACACCCACAAGCAAGGCCCTCTCTCTCTCTCTCTCTCTCTATTGTCATCAGGAGATGTTGACCTCCAACAGTAACATCCTCTCAACTCCTCCGAAACCTTTGTGGCTGTGCTATCTCATCCACCTTCCTCTTTTTTAGAAAGTTGAACCCATCCTTGAAATTTTTTCGAATCTGACTCAATTTCATTCTCGAACGAGTCAAAGAGCTGAAATAAATCTTCTGTTTCTGGCTCCTATGAAAATTTTTCTTCATGATTTTTTCCCTTAGGCAATTCCTCCGCCTCTTTACGTGAATCAACTAGCTTGTCCAAGGCTGTCTTCTTTGGTCTCTCTTTTCTGGGAAAAAGAACGGTCTTCTTTAGTTCATGCGCATGTTTTCTTAAGGGCAAGAGATCTCTTTGAACCCTGGCATCACGGCTTTGGTCTCTTTGATTCCTTGGCATTAGGATCTCTTTGAACCCTTGGCATCACAGGTGTGGGTGTCTACCAAGGCTGCAAACGAGAATAGCACTAGGTCTCATGCTTTTATTCTTCACACTTTTGCAACATAGGTGAACCTAGGTTGACTTAAGGCTGTTATTCCAAGGCCAATTGAACAAATCACTAGAAGGAAAGCTTGACACATGCTATATTCGTGCTTTAGTAAATCCAAAGATTCATCTGATTAAGTGAAAGCTATCCAAAGATTCATCTGATTAACTGAAAGCTAATAACGGTCATCCATACATGCTTAAAACTTAAAACAGATGAGATTTGGAACAGAGAAAAAGCGACCCTGCATGTGTGGACGAAGATCACCTCTTGTGAGAGCGAATCCCTGACATACTTTTGTTTATTTTTGTTGATTTTCGAATATAATAGTATTCTGGAAATCTACATGGAACCAAATAGCAAACCCTAGGAGAATAGCACTAGCTCTCATGCTTTTATTCTTCACACTTTTACAACATAGGCGAACCTAGGTTGACTTAAGGCTGTTATTCCAAGGCCAATTGAACAAATCACTAGAAGGAAAGCTTGACACATGCTATATTCGTGCTTTAATAAATCCAAAGATTCATCTGATTAACTGAAAGCTATCCAAAGATTCATCTGATTAACTGAAAGCTAATAACGGTCATCCATACATGCTTAAAACTTAAAACAGATGAGATTTGGAACACAGAAAAAGCGACCCTGCATGTGTGGACGAAGATCACCTCTTGTGAGAGCGAATCCCTGACATGTTTATTTTTGTTGATTTTCGAATATAATAGTATTCTAGAAATCTACATGGAACCAAATAGCAAACCCTAGGAGAAATCGGAATGGGTGTCACTCGTTTAAAAATTAGGAGGAAATTACAACGATATATCAATAGAACTCTGCCAAAGTATCGTAGGGATGCCAGGAGACAAGGTGAAACATGGATAGCCGATGTGTGATGCCAGAACTCAGCCAAAAAATGGTTTCGAGGTAAAGAAGTCAAGGTTTACCACTAGTCTTCCATGAAAGGTCACTATCCACGTTAGTTTTGTCAATATCTCATTGTTGAAACAGGATTCATGCAAAAACCACTGTACAAATTCCTAACTCAAATTGAACACTCCAATCAATGCCCAACACCCACGAACTGTCAAATTGTCAAGCAAGAGGTACGATGCCAAAATAGCAAAATGATGTCAGATCAAGCTCCTAGATCAAATTGCAATTGTAGTAGGAGCGTCTAGAAAATTACAATTCATTTAGACTCAACACGGAGTAGTCACAAATTCCAGAGCAGTGGTGGATGCCACGTGGGGCTCCTCCATCAGCAATAGTAGAAATTGGAGGAGCCGAAAGCTTTCTATCAGCTCCCCTCTGCATGTCTGTGATCTGCTCATTCTTAGCTCTTCACACATGCTTGGGTCTGCTGTATCTCCTGCTAGTGCCTTTGTTGCATCCTTCTATGGTCACCTTCTCTTGTGCACATCTAAGGGATGGATGATGGCTGGCCGCAGGACTGCCGTGCCTTGCTGCTGCCTTCTCCTGCCTCTTCTAGAACCTCGATGCGCACTCCGAAGGGCTGTTTTGCAGCCTGCAAGGCTGCTCTGCAATTGTCTCTGTGCCCCCCCCAATGGGTGCGCTACATAGGGGCGGGAAGCTTGGTTGGCTGACTTGCTCTGCTAGCGACCGGCCCACAGGGCTGTCTGTGCTTTGGCTGACCAGCTCTTGGTTGGGCCTATTAAATCCCTATAAGGCATCCCCATTTCATGGGCTTGTACCCAACCTATATGTGCGCTTCATGGGCTGTTTGCTGCGACTGCTCTCAGCCAAATATCCCCTTCCTACAAGCCCATGGGAGCTCACGTGGGTAGCCTCATACTTGTAGACAGGGTGGTACATGCACAACAAGTTCCCTTCCCCGGCGCTTGCTTCATTTATAAAGAGGGGGTATTTTTCCCGTCAGTCTCCATTGAGAGCTCACAGACTGAGGGGTACATAAGTCTTCTCTGATAGATGGAGGGGAAGCTGTACAGTGTCCAATTACTCTTTGAGCGGAGGGTTCTTCCTAACACACATAGGTGGCCTTAAGTCCTAGGAGTCTTCTTCCCCTTCCATCGATCCACACGAAGTGTGTACAGATGAGGAGTTGCCAGGCGCTAATAATAAAAATCGAATGCACGATGACAAGCCCTCTCCGAAGAAGGCCCTTAAAGAGGCAGTTGTTCCGAACAATGCCTAGCTGGTCAGATGGTCAATCGCATTAAGGAGGCTGCCCGAAGTGTTATTGGTGATAAGAAAATTGATTCCATTTTTTGCGTGATGCATACAAGGTCTTTGCACAAAATGAAGTTTTTTTTTGGGGGGGGGGGAGGGGGATCACGAAATGCTTGCGGTCATCGTCTACTGTCTCTTGGAATTTGAGAGTCTGTTGCGATAGGGTCAAAGAGAAGGGGTATCTTACCATCATCAAGGAGATATTGTTTTGCTATAGGAAATTAAGTGTGGGAGGGGGACGGTCTTCGACTTTCATTCCGCCGTTCAGGTTTTGATGTATTAATGAACTGTCCTTGTCGTGGAAAGGGGGTACAGTCGTGTTGACCAAAAGGTCAATCGGGTCCAAGGAGCCCTTTAGAGATGGCGAGGGGAAATTTCTTAGAGTCGAGGTCTAGGTTCGTTTTTAATGTGGTAAGCATAAAGCGAGGTGATTGTTGTAGGTTGCTTAATGCTAAATGTCATGTGCCAATTGGCTCTTGAAATTACAGGAGGGGAAAGGCTTCTGAGTTGGTCGAATCGATAGCTTCTAGGCATTGGGAGAGGGTGGATGAATGCCTTGATGGGGGGGGAGGTATGCCCGTAACTTAGGTCTGTCGGACCGTCTATTGGTAGTGTGGCACTTCTCCCAACTCCTGGTGTGGCATTCCTTGTAAGTTCAATAAGAGATACTCTATGAAGAATTGTGTTGGCTGATCAATCGAATGTGGCCTCAGTGTGGGGTTGGAATTGAGGATCCTTGTGTTAATTGGGATGCCACTATTCGGGGAGTTGTGTCCACCTCTTCGACATTCACTTAAAGGGAGGTTGTGTGAGAAATATTAAACTCTAAGGCAATGGCCAATTTTTTCCTTTATAAGGTTTCCCCTCCTAACCACAGTTAGTGGTACAATTAGTCCTCTTGTACTTTATTCTTGCAATCTCATTTTAACAAAGCTCCACGTTTTTGAGCTCTCCACCTCCATAAACTCATTCAGGATTTGCACGAGCAACATTTGAATATTGATGAAGTCATTCAGATACGTAGCTTGTCTCTACTACCTTGAACTTTGTGCGAGTCTTATCTTTCTTTTCATACGTCGCTCAATTTGTCCATGGGTGGAATTCCAATCCTCTTACCTTTTAGGAGTTGGTGGGACTTTTGTTGCAAGAAGAGCATACTACAAAGAAGATGTTAATGAGTGTAGTGCATGCGGTGAAGAGCAAGCTTTTGCTACAAAAGATAAGGGAAGTGGTAATATCAAACCAAACATGATACAGGTCATACTTTTGGTAAGGATAGAAGGGATGTTGAAAAGCCTGAGAGAAAGGTAGATGCCATTATTGTAAAAGCTAGGTCATTTCATTCATGAATGCCAAAGAGGATTGTAAAAGAAAAGAAGAGTGAGTTTGGTATGATAGTTGCAGGCTCTCTAGTCACAAATGTAGGAAAGGATGCAAATCTTGTGGAGTATAATTGGACCTTCTTTGCATGCAATTATGATGCCTCGTGGGATTCTCATAGTTAGTGTCAATGAAACTATAGATACATGGTATTTTGATAGCGGTGCATCTAGACACATCACGTCCAAGAAGGACTTATTTAACATTATGTCATGTGCTCTTGTTGGCAAGAAGGTATCTTAATAGCTCTTCTTATCCAGTTAGAGGGATTGGTGAGATGTTGCTTATAATCATCTCTGACTCTAATGCCCAGATCTGTGATGCTTTGTATGTCGTGAGGATGAATAAGAATTTGCATTCAGATTTTGCATTCACTCGAAGAGTCATATTTGAGGATGACAAGTGTATGGTTCGTGACAAGGAGAACGATTATGCATTGGTGTTATTGGGCACACCTTAGCGTGGTCTATTTCAGCTTGATGCATGTGAGAAAAGAGTACAAACTATATATTCAGTTTCATCATCTACCTTTCTCATGCATGATAGGTTTGGGCACGTAAACTTTGGTAGTCTTATACTTTTACACAAATTGTAGATGGTAGTTGCCTTGCCTCATTTGAAAGCTTCTCCTAAGCATACGTGTGAGGGCTGTCTTATTGGAAAAATGCATCAATTCTCATTGTTGTTTGCAAAAGATCCTACTCTATCAACCTTATGGTTGAAGTAGAAGATGCCTTGCCCACTCTATGGGTGGGAAAGGATTGAATAGGCCCATGTCTTAGGGATTTCCTATCAAAGGTGTTTTTTCAAGTAGTGAGCCAAATAAAGTCCAGGGAATTAATAGATCGGGTGGTGGACAAGGAGGGTAATGTGATTATAGAATTCTAGCACTTGCTGAGGTATTTCTAAATGAACTGGGGAGTAATGTAGGGAAGCCGATGATAAGAGATAATGCATGGAATCCTAAGGTTCGGGGAGTTCTGGGCAGTGTGGGTTGCAAGGTCTGATGCTCAGAGACGGGCTAGACCCCTTTTTATGAAAGAGAACTTTGGGATTCCTTGAACGAGATGGAAATGATAAATCCTTGGGATTGGTTGGCTTGATAGTCGAGTTCTACTTGGCTTTTTGGAACTTGATCAAAGGGGACGTGGTGGCTATGGCAAATGCATCTATGTAAAGAGGTTGCAGGCCTGATGACACTATTCCAGAATAGGTTAAAAGTTGGGGATTGGGGACTGATTACTATGTTGAATATGTCTTCTTAAGTAAGAGTGATGGCTAGCCCTTTGTTGTGTATGGTGTCTCTGATTGGTCTTCTAGAATGAGAAGTTGAAGATGCTAGCATTAAGGGAGTGGTGCAGCCTTCTGGCAAACCATACTACTATTTGTTGATGATATTGTGGCCTTGTCTGAAGAAAACGAGGAGAGAGTCAATAATTTGTTTGGGCCCTTAGTCATTTTTGTGAATTGTCCAGATCAAAATGTAGTTGGGAGAAGGCCTTTTCTTTGAGTGATGGCTAGCCCTTTGTTGTGTATGGTGTCTCTGATTGGTCTTCTAGAATGAGAAGTTGAAGATGTTAGCATTAAGGGAGTGGTGCTGCCTTCTGGCAAACCATACTACTTTCGATATTTGTTGATAATATTGTGGCCTTGTCTGAAGAAAACGAGGAGAGAGTCAATAATTTGTTTGGGCCCTTAGTCATTTTTGTGAATTGTCTAGATCAAAATGTAGTTGGGAGAAGGCCTTTTCTTTGAGTGTTGACCGTGGTCTTATGCCAGGATGGGTTACCGACTTACTAGTCAAATCTATAGTAAGATATTTGGGAGCATGGTTAAGGCTAGGCCTCACTCTTTGACAACGTTTCTTGTGGTTTAAGGATAAGATAAAAGGAAAAATTCAGGAGTTGGCGTGGCCTTTCCCTTAGATCATGCAAGGGTGATAGTCATTCAACATGTACTAGTTGCGACCACAACATACGTGGCTTCAGTGTGGAATTTCAAAAAAGGTTGCTACAAAGAAATCAAGAGGTTAACAAGAAAATTATTCTAGGTAGAGTAGTAGTAGAGAATATATTCCTTGGGAAGCAATGAAGTTTCCCAAGCTACGAGGTGGGTTGGGGATTTTATCCTCATAAACACGTCCCTTTTGTATGAGTATCTCCATCAGCTCTTTGAATATTAAGCTTCCTCGGCGGAGATGATTAAGTGGTTTGTGGAGAATGGTAAGGGTGCTCAAGTGGGCACTTGGCAATTGATATGATAGCATTTGTTCGTGTTTCTCGCTTAAATCTCTAGCTCTGAGATTGTTATCAGTCTTGTACTGGCTTGGAAAACTTATGGGCACTAATGGTATAAAAAGGCACATGCGACCCATTATTTTTGGGCCTTTTAGCTAGCCATCCGCCAATCAAACGAGGGCCAACGTAACGTTGGAAAAAATCAAAAAAGGGAGAAAAAGAGAAAGACTGCTGAGTTTGCATTCAATGAGGATATCTGAGCACTTTATTATATCTGATAGGGTGCATAATTTGGTGTTTTTGACCACATTGGCGCGTTTAGAGTAGGCCAAAACCTCCGAAACGGCTTCAAAAACGTTGAAAATGGACAACCGGAGGCTCAGAAAAGGCCAAAAAAGCTCGGGAAAAAAGTGTACAACAGAATGCGATTTGACGAATTGGGTACCACCCAACCTGTCAAATCACATTTTGTTGTACACTTTTTTTTGGGCCTCCAAGTGTTCATTTTCAACGTTTTCAAAGCCGTTTCGAGGGTTTTGGCCCGCTATGTCTTCCTAGAACATGTACTTTGTCAGTTTGCTTTTTGATATTATCCATTTTTGAAGCCAAGAAAAAGAGAAATATAGCAATTTCTCTTAGGGTCCCAAAATGAACTTTCATTTTTCCTAATGTAAGAGGGGATGCCATTTTACAGGAAAAAATTCGGTGGAGCTTGGTAGTGAGTTGGGTGCACTAGAGCTAGAAGTTTGCAAAACAAGTGCGTGGTGAATTGGGAAGGTTATGGGATCCAATAGTGGCATATTAGAGAGCTGTGGATGTGATTTGGATGCATTTCTCTCTAAATGGCCATGAGGCTGCTCTAGTTCCTAAGCCCCTTTAGCACCTCCTTGAGACCTAGCCAACTGATTGCATAATGTCAAGCAATTGGAAGGTGCACTTGTCGTTAGTTGAAGGAAAAATGGATCTTAAGACAGTGACCACGAAAATAGTCTATAGGCTCATGGCTACGAGAAGTCATGTGGGCGAGTGTAGCTCAAACACATTTATGAACTATTTATCTTTAGCAATGATATAGGATGTATGGAAAACCTTAATGGGAGTTAGTTGTGCAACCGCTGATGAGGCGCATCTGCAAGTTAGTAAGCAACTACGATATGTAGGAAGTTAGTTGTTTGACTCATATACCTGTCATGCAGTATTCCGAATGCGGATATGATATTTCTGATCGGACTCTGTTTTGTCCAGTTCTATGCCTATTCTATATATGCTATTTGCATTCTTGAAGATGCTGTATTTCTACTAATAGGTAGATTTTGGGATTAAATCTCTATTTGTTACATTGGTGATCATCTTCACTGGACGCTATGTTACCAGGAACCCAATCTTCATCTTTCGAACTCGGAGTAGTTTCATCCAATTCTGGCAGGATTCCGGATGGTTCTCCTACCTCTTCCTACGTTCCAACCGTCTCGCCAGGTCCTTCCTCATTTGCATCAATACGACCCCTTGCCTGAGCCCTTGTAAAGTAGAGATGATTGATACGTCGAGGAGATGACTCCGTTTCCTGCGTGTTTGACATCCACTACAACTCTCTCCATGAACATTCTATGAGGTTGCTCAACTCCTTCTCCCTTCGGTCTTCAGATTGAATTGTCTGCACCAGCCTCAATGCTCCCCAACATTTCCATCCATGATTTCTCCTGCAAGGAATTCTCGCCTCTTCTGCTGCAAATCGCGAATTAATTCCCGCACATTGCTAATGATCGCTTGAAGTGCTTCACAATTCCCACCATTCATACTAGTTCTGGAGGAAGTTCAGAATACCAAGATGCAATTAATGCAGAAAATCTCACATGGTCTCCATCAGAAACCTTCATTCGGGCAACTATTGGGTACCACGCAGTAGTTGGGCTGTATGTAGGAGTGCAAAGGCAATTGTTTGATCCACTCTTGAGCAAGAGAGCAAAACTAGGAGTTCCAATCAATCCAGCAGTCAACATGCAGAACCCAAGAGTCCGGTCTGCTAAATTCAGTGTCAAGACAAAACAAGACCCTGATAGTCACATTGGGCAATTTGAGACTGGATGGGTAGCAAGTGGTTTCGAAGGTCAGCTTGGCGATGCGGTCAAGAAGGAGCAATTGGCAACAACCTTGGTGGGCAAGGCCATGAGTTGGTTCATTCAATATGGTATGAATCACTTTTCGGATTATGATGCTTTGAAACAAGATTTTCAGTCAATATTCGGACAAGAGAAAACACCATTAGCAATCCTCAAGAAACTCCGACAATTGAAACAGAAGGATATGTTGGTAGAAGACTATGCCCAGAAGTTTCGAAATTTGAACCAGAGGCTAGCCACTGCTCAGAGACCGACTGAGGAGCAATTGGGGGATTACTTTTGCAAAGGGTTAAAAAAGGAATTGAGAAGTGCTGTGGTGGGAAGGGATACATTGGCAGGAGCCAACGACTTCGACAACATGGTCGCAGCTGCACAACGTGCGGAACGGAGATTTGGCATGACCAAAAGCAAATCAAAGAAGGGGAAAAAGAAGGATGCATACGATTCAAATTTGGACACAGATTCGAACAAAGACTCTGACACTGATAGTGAGGATGATGATGCGGAATTTGAGTTGGAGGAATGCTTCGGATGATGAGGACATGAAGTCCAAGAGAAAAAGAAAAAAGGAATCCAAGAAGGGAAAGTCCAAGGGGAGCTCCAAGTCAAAGAAAAAGGCAAAAGCTTCCTCAGGGGATGAGAAGCTAGAGAAAAAGATAAAAAAGCATTTGAAAAGTATGGGGCTATCAGAAGCCGGTTCATTTGAGAAAGCTCAATGTGAGTTTTGTCTCAAATGAAATCATGACAGTGCCAATTGCTGGTACAATCCGAATTTTAGGGGGCGGTTGTCTCTTCACATGCAAGCTGCTATAGCAGCAACACAACCACCTGCAGCCAATAAAGTAGGGGTGAATGAGAATGCTAACCAGATGAGAAGACTAGCATATCATAATTGGGGAAATAATCCTCGACAAGCCAATACAAGTAATGATGCACAGAATTGCACATGTTGTGGAAAATCTGGACACAGGAAAGGTCCAGGATGTGAACTCTGATGTAAACACTGCAATGAGAGGGGCATCCCGATTGTTCAATACCAAACACGATCACAAACACAAAATCCACCTCGTCCACCACCAGCCTAGGCCAATGCTGTGATAACAGCTCGAGCAGAATGGGGTAGAGGAAGGACTAGTGAAATTGAAGCAGACAGTAGCACAAGAGAAGAAGGTTACAGAGCCGGTATTGGATGTTTTATGTGATTGTTCAAGATGTAAGTAGGAGAGTGACATGTCAGAAGGACAAAATGATCCGGCAGCACTGGCTGTAACAAGGTCTAAAGGACCAATCCTAAAGGAAGAAAAAGTGCCAATGGCAGACAAACGCAAACACCCAATTCATTGGGATGAGAAAAAGAAAGTTCGACATGAGGTTCTTAAAGCCTTGGATAAGGTAAATGCAGATAAAAAGGTCAAGTGGGCATTGATGGACACCACACAACCCATACCTGCTAAAGTAAAAATGGATGAATCAGTACAACCAGCAAAGAACAAAGTACAATCTCAAAGTGCAAATCCAGTAGTGATTGAGGTGGAACCAAAGGAAGATCAGGTTGACAACAAACGGAGCATAGTACAACCTGAGGTATCTGATAGGCAAGATAAAAGCCAGAAAGTAGACATTCCAAAAAAGAAAGGGGCTTGCAAAGAGGCTCAACCGAGGATTGGTGTACTTAAGGAATCAGGAAAGGAGGTTACAGGGGAACAATAAGAATTGTTTCACAGCCTGCTCTAGGCTAAGATTAATGTCACATTGGACCAGCTTCTTAATCTGGTACCATAATTCAAAACGTAATTGTTGGCTAAGTTGTCAATTGACATGGGGAGCCTAATGGATAAGGCAAAAAAGGAAGAGGGAAAGTCTTTCGAAGTTGTCCCAGCTGTTAATGCAGCACATATTGAGGATGTGGATTATACTGTACCACTTATTCAGGTGGAATATAAGTCATAGATGATACCATAAGTCCTGTTAGATGGTGGGTTGGGTGTGAACATCTTGTCCGAAGACCTTTACAGGAAATTCTGTCTCAATGAATTAGAACCAACCCCTTTTCAAGTGAAGATGGCAGACCAAAGGAGGGTCCAACCTCTGGGAATTCTGAGGAATCAACAGATTGGAGTTTGTGGATTGACGTTTATGGTCAGTTTTGTGGTCCTCAGATTGGAGGGGGATGAGCAGTCTTATTTGATGCTACTGGGCAGACCGTGGTTTCAGGTAGCCAAGATCAAGCAGGATTGGGGGGCTGATAGGGTGACCATTAAAAAAGGAAAGAAGAAATTTTAAATGGCGATGGTTCCAACAAGGAGTGTACTGAAAAGGGTTTAGCCCTTGACAGCTGAAGGCATTAACATGGTGGCTAAAGTGGAAGATGATGAGGAGGAATGGTTTCTGAAAAGGAATCCATCTCTTGTGCCAATTTTTGAAGTGGATGTGCTGAGTATTCTTGATCAGTACAAGAGTCTTTCAAGGTGCAATTTCCCAGCAATGGAGATATCTGTCTACAGTTTTGATTTCGGATAGTCCCAGTCCGCCGAAGGAAGCCCAAGAAGAAGGCAAAGAAAAGAAGTCAGATGGAGTTTATGCAGACCAATGGGATGTTGATGAGGAGAAGGAAGAAGTTTACATTAAAACCGATATTTAAGCAATCATTGAAGCTAAAATAGCGTTTGAGGATCACTTAAGGAAGTGTGCAAGAGTACATGAGGATGATTTAACTAAGATGAACCTTGGAACAGAACAAGGTCCAAAGTTGGTGCATGTTAGTGCTTTGTTAGATGCAAATTTTTCTGAAGCTTTACATAAATTGTTATTGGAATTCAAGGATGTGTTTGCTTGGCATTACACGAATATGAAAGGAGTTGATCCATCTTTTTGCCAACATAGAATTAACTTGAAGAAAGATGCCGTCCCAGTGGTTTAGCAAAGATATGGAATGAGTCCAAACTATGCTCAGAGGGTGACGGAGGAAATTGATAAGCTACTCAAGGTGGGGTTCATTTACCCAGTAGATAAGGTAACTTGGCTTTCACCTATAGTCATAGTACCTAAGAAGAATGGTAAGCTGAGAGTGTGTTGATTATAGAAAATTAAACGCAGCAACAATAACAAACCCTTTTCCATTGCCTTTTTGTGACACAATGCTTGATGCTGTAGCTGGTCACAAAATGTATAGTTTCCTTGATGGTTTCAGTGGCTACAATTAGATAAGGATGGCTCTGGAGGATAGAGATAAGACAACTTTCATCATGGAATGGGGAGTTTTTGCTAGTAATGTTATGAATTTTGGTCTTAAGAATGCACCTCCCACATTTCAAAAATGGATCCATCCAGGAAGTTTTTCTCCTTGACTACTTTTATCAGAGTTTTTCTGGATGATTTTTCTGTGTTCGAAAAAAAGAATGAGCATTTGCAGCATCTGAGGTTATGCCTTGAGAGATGCAGAATTGCATGACTGAGCTTAAACTCGGAGAATTGTGCATTTGCTGTAAAAAGGGGTGTCTTGTTGGGACATATAATTTTAGAAGAAGGGATGACCATAGACCCATGAAAAGTGGAAGTCATTCAGAATGCCCCTACGCCTAGAACCTTGAAGTAGTTATCACGCTTTGTTGGGCAGATCAAGTGGCACATCAAATTTTTATGGTATTTATCTCATGTTTGTGTATCGCTGACAAAGATTACCAAGAAGGGAGAATTGTTTACATGTAAAAAACCACAGTAGAGGGCTTTGATTCTATTAAAGAAAATGTTAGTTGTAGCACCCATCCTGAAACCACCTAACTGGAAGTTGCCATTCCATATTTTTATGGATGCTTCAGATGTGGTTATTGGAGCAATGTTGATGCAACAATTTGTTAAAGGTTGGTTTCAGCCTATATACTATGCAAGTAGGAGAATGACAAAAGTAGAACAAAATTATAGTGTGACTCAGAGAGAAGCATTGGGTATGGTGTATGCTCTCCAGAAATTTCAACATTATTTGTTGGGAAATAAAGTGGTACTACATGTGGATCATTAGGCGCTTATTTATTTGGTGAATAAACCACAATTGTCTAGCCGACTAGCTAGATGGATATTATTGCTTCAAGAATATGATTATGACATTGTGCATACACCAGGAAAACATCATGTTGTTGCAAATTATTTAAGCAGATTGCTAAGTGATGAAGAACCTTTGGGGGTTCAAGATGATTTACCTGATGCTCATTTATTTTTTGTCAGTACGGAGGAAGGGCAGGATTGGTATGATCGGATGTTGCTATTTTTGACAGATGGGGTGGTACCTCAATCATTGTCCCGAGATCAAAGAAAGAAATTTGTGCTATAGAGTAAACCATTTCTAGTCATAGTAGCTGAAGTGTTGTACAGGAGAGGCATTGATCAAGTGATCCGGAGTTGCATCCCAGATTATGAGAGAAAAGCTGTTTTGATGGAAGCACATGCTGGAAGTTTAGGAGGTCGCTATTCGGGTGACATCACTAGGAAAAAGATACTCCAGGCCGGTTTGTGGTGGCCCACAGTCTTGAAGGACGCTCATGAATTTTCCAAAACTTGTTTACCTTATCAGGTGAGATGGAAGACCAACAGATGCAAACAGAATGCCACATCAACTTGTACTACCTCTAGGTCCTTTCTAGAAATGGGGGCTTGACTTTATGGGACCTATTAAACCTCCTGCTAAAAGTATACTGGAAACAAGTATATCCTAGTGGCTATAGATTACTGTACAAAGTGGGTGGAAGCAATTGCTTTGAGGGATAATATAGTTGCAAGCATAGCTAAGTTTCTATATTATAATATCATGACTAGATTTGGGTGTCCAATTGAGATAGTATTTGATCAGGGAGTTCATTTTCTGAACAAAGTAATGAAAAAGCTAACAAGTTTACATATGATTGTGCATAAGAAATCAACTACGTATTATCCCCACAAGCTAATGGTCAAGCTGAAAATTCAAATGACATTCAAGAAAATCCTTAGGAGAACGGTTTCAGAGAATAGAACTGATTGGGACCATAAGTTACATTCGGTGTTGTGGGCATTCTGGATAACATACAAGGTAACTACTGAAATGACACCGTTTAGGCTAGTGTATGGGTGTGAAGCTATGGTTCCGATGGAGTTCATTGTACCAAGTCTTCAAATAGCGGGGCTAAATGCAGATTGTCTCCAAAAGAGTCAGTTAATCATAGGATCTAGCAGTTGCTGAAGTTGGAAGAAGATCGGGTTGTTAGTTCATACGTTTTAGATGTGATCCAGAAGTGGAGACAAGCATGGGTCAATAGGAATATCAGACTTAAGGTGTTTCAAAAGGGGGATCTAGTGTTAATGTTTAATTCTAAACTGGGCCCTCGTCTTGGTAAACTGAAGTTAAGATATAATGGTCCCTACAAGATTGTTGAGGTCTTGGGAGAGGGAACATTCAAATTGGAGGATATGTATGGGAATGTAATTCCAAAACCAGTCAATGGGTATCGGTTAAAACCATATCATGCTCTAGACAACACTTTCTGTGGAGGTTGTGGTAGAGGTTTTGGTGGTGCCTTGCATGGTGGCAAAGTTGTATGCAGTGACTGCTTACAGGTCCGAAGATCCGAAATTCCAAAGTGAAGCGACATGCAAATGCGGAGCTATGATTCAGGTTCCGAAGTTCCGAATGCGTTAGTAGAACTGTCCATACTATTGGCGATGTTTCAAGCATGTCAGTGATGATTTTGTGTGCCTAAGGTGGGAGATTGATGCGATGATTGGCATAGTCGATTTGCTAGTCCGATTACTTTCGGTAACATCTCGTCATTGTAAGAATTCTCTTCAGTTTGAGTTGACGTGTGTGGGGTTCAGCTATTTTTATCCCTTACAGTATCAGTTTGTTCTGACTCCTGTTTGAAGTTGTGTTCAAGTTGATATCTCCTGGAGGACGTCCATTGTGGGTGTTGATCTTCATATAACGAAGGAGAGCTACTGAGGTCGTGTCCAGAGCTTGATTTGTTGTCAGTTGTGGCAAGTGAACAGATGGCTCTAAAATCGAAAGTAGCATCTGTGCGACATAACAAGAGGGCAAAAACGGAGGTGAAACTGTCGGAAGTGGATTTGTGAGATGTTTCAGAAGATTCAAAAATAGAGTCAGATGAACCACCAAAAAAGCAAACGTCGAAGAAGCAGTAGGTGGTAGAGAGTTCGCCGCTTTTTCAATAGTCCAAGGTATTTTTGAATTTGTCGTTGAACAAAGCATGGCTGAAGAAGATCAAGGTGTACGAGTTTGCATGCTTACCGTGGGAGTTGTGGAGGGATAACCCCGAAGTATTAAATTAATTCGAGATATTGTAGCGCATAGCGGCAGAAATTTCTTTGGGGGTTAGAATGACACCAGAGTTGGTAGCTGCAGTTTTTTGTCTGTCATATTATGGGGAAGAAATTCAACTAGAGAGGTGTTCGGATGATGTGATGATGGCAGAGTTTGGGAATCCTTATTCATCTAAGAATTCCTATATGATAATCAAAGTACAAGATCCTGTTAGGAAACAACAGTTAGCCTAGTTCGTAGAGCAAGTGGTTCTGTTAGTTCACAATGACTATATGGCAAAGGAAAATTATGCCTATCTGGTGGTAGCAGAGCAAGGGCAGAAGGTATCATGGGCTACATTGTTGTGCACAAATCTTTTGCAGGAAATTTCCAGAAAGCAAGTTCGCACCCCGAATCAATTTTTAAGAATTGCTCCTTATGTAAGAGCCTTATTCAGTCATGTTACTCCTAAAAAGGAGAGGACTCTATCTCGCAAAGTAGAAGGGCAAGCAGTTGTTTGGAGATGCGGATGATATTATCAGTGACACCATTGATGATTTGGTGTAAGCTAAATACACTTATCAGCAATTAGTCGAGATGGTGACAGGTAAATCACTATCCTCAGCTTTATCGAATACACATATTGTTAGCAAGGAGAAGCTACTACATAAAGATAAACCAGTTACAAAGTCAAAGATTTTGGTAAGAAAGGGAGCCATGATGGATTTAAAGAAAAGACTGGCTATGCCTTAGGACCAGAGGGTAGAGGGTGTAGATAAAATGGATACATCATTTGTCAATAAGAATTCGGTGTCTAGTATTTCATTTGAGCAATTCAATCATGCACTTGAGATTGTACGTAGTTTTGGGAGTCAGCTTAGCGTCAAGCTGCTACTGATATTTTTGATCTACAAGAAGAAAATTGTAAATTGTTACAACAGGTCCAAGAAAGCACTGAGATGCAGAAGATCAAACAAGACTTGGCACAATTACATAAAAATTTTCAGGTATATAAAGAGCAGAAGGAAAGTGACAAGTAGAAGCTAATGCAACAGATAGAAAAATAGCAGGCATGTCTTCCTATTGTTACTAAATGATTAAAAGAGATGCATGTTTTGGAGGTAGTGTCTAAATGCAACACAGAGCTGCAAACCAATAACTTATGGTTGCAAGCAAGACTGGATGCATTGCAGAATTTGGAGCACCAGTTGAAAGACATTTTAAATGAAACAGAGGTGGAGGGAGTATTTATGGCAGCAGATGCTGTGGGGGATAGTCTTAAAAATGAGTTGGTAGTAATATCTCAAAGAGTGTCGGATAATTTAAAAGAAAGGTTGTTTATTTTGGCTCAGAGGCCTTATGAAGCTTTTGCTTCTAAGGAATATACAACAAATATCTTGAAGGATAAGGTTCAAGAACATGAAAACTAGATTCAAGAATTACAGCAACAACTGTTGCAGTTCCAGCAACAGTCCCAAGCAACATTAGCAACACTTCAGGGTACTAAGTCAGCCGAAATTTTTTCTAAGCTTTTGTATATGCAGGTACCTGAAGATATGGCACCAGGGCCAAGTAATCAGAGTAGCGGTCGTGTGGAGTTGAAGGAAGAATGAGTAAGAAAATGGATAGAACAACTTGTAATATTTGGTAATAGAAGAGAATAAACTATGAGTAGGGGTTGATAAAGTCTAAGATCGTTGGGAAAGCTTGAAGTGGTGAGAGGTGTGAGCAAGAGGTAATGTAGGGAAAATAGATTTGAATGGAGCTCAAGAATAGTTAAGAGGGTGGTAGCAGTAGGGGGGAACGCGGTTAGGAGGTTGGCATGGAGAGTGGTGAGATACGATAGGTTAGAGGTGAGATAGGCCAAGTAATCCTCCAATACATCTTCTCCTTGGTGAGGTGGGATCATCAGCTTCAAAGGAGGATATTGGAGGTGTCATGCCTTATGGATAAAATTGAGGGCTTTTGGAGTAGAGGTAGCAAACCACCGATGACGACCGATAAGGGATGGAATGCCCATGAGGCATACATCTGTAAATGAAAGCATCAATCTTGAGTGTAGTAAACCATGCATGGGTGGAAATATAGAAAATACAGATGTATGCCCATGAGGCATATATTTGTAAATGAAAGCATCAATCTTGAGTGTAGTAAACCATGCATGGGTGGAAATATAGAAAATATGTCTTTCATCTTTCGTTAGGTCATGACAAATTCGGCACAAGATTTTTTTCCCCATGGAATGTTCCCATTTCATGATCGGGCAAGCAGATAGCATCTTGAGTTGGAGTTGATTCCATTGGACCAATGCACACCCTTTGAGATGATCTTTTGCTTGTAGAGATGCCACGAGCTCTTGGTTAATCATAGTCCTATGGTGTTTGATTTGATCCATTGCTTCAGTTTTTTGGCCTAGCAATTGGAGTTCCAACTCTGAGATTGTAGCTTGTTGGGATTGTAGCACCATATATTTCTCCTTATATTGATGGTAGATGGAGTTATAGGAATGCATAAGCTTCTTCACCTATATCTGATTTGTTCTTGTAGAGGACTATGATCACTAATACTTGACCATTTCTCTAAGACTTGGGATGGAGTAGTGGCTTCCTATAAATTTGTGTCAAGTTGTTCCTTTAGTAGGAAGCATTCCCTCGTGAGTTCCTCAACACAAAAAGTGCGATCCACCAGAGTCTATTGCAAATTTGCAAGCTTGTCATAACAGACTTGAAGGTCTTCTTCTTTGTGGAGTAGTGTGAGCCTAGCTTCCACAAGTTCCTTCATTTGCTAAATGCTAAATGAGGTCAAGTGCTTGTTGGATGTTTGTAGTATGCCTTAACATTAAGCACTTCCACAAGTTCCTTCATTTACTAAATACTAAATGAGGTCAAGTGCTTGTTTATGTTTGTAGTATGCCTTATCATTAAGCACTTTTGAAAGATGTACTTGGCTTTAGTGAAGGTTTAAAGTCATTTCAAGGATTGCTTTTTCCTTATCTTGGAGAGCTTGTTTCATGTGCACCTCTTCAAGCTCTTTCTGGGCATGGAGAGATGTGACCTCTATCTAGATTTCTTGGAATTGGAGTTGGATATCTATTGCAAGTTGGTATTCCAATTCCTAGAGATAGTACTCCTTGGCCAAGATTATGAACAATTTTGATATTTGCTGCATCTATTTGGCTTGATATTCAAGGATTCCAAACAGTGATGAGGTTTGCCAAAATTTTTATACATGTGGTGCCCATGCATCCATCCTAAACTTGTAGTATTGACTTGGGGTTGCTCCATTTGTAGTTTTGACACTTGGGTGTAGGACTCCTATTGTTCACCTTGCAATGTAACCCTTTGTGCGTCTTTGACATAGATCTAGCCTGTAGATGTTGTTGGATTACTTTTGAGTGCATTTGTGCTCTGATTTGTAGCATCTCTATTTGCAAAACTGCATTTGCTACCTCTGGTGCAAGTAGTTATTCCTTTGGGCATCCTCATTAGGCACTATGTGAAGAAGAAGAAATTGTTGTACCATTCTGGTAATAGGAGTAAATCCATAACATCAAGAAGTTTAGTGACATAGGTAGGGCTATTTCCTATTTGTGCACCTCTGCATTGATGACTACTACCAATAAATGGGGAACATGAAACTTTTGGCCAAATGAGTGATGGAATGTTTTTATTAAAAAGAGGACTAGATTCTAGATCCAATCTTCTTTTATATTTCTACTCAACAAAACAAATGATTTGAGTGGAAGGAGGGATTCTTTCCACTCCTCTCTCTAGCTGAACTCATCTAGAAGGCCATTGAATGAACAACCAACCTGACCAGAACCACACCCAAGACTATGGATAAATATTCAATTGCTTCCTTGAGGTTAGGTTCGGTGATTGTATGAAGCATGCATTAGGGGAGAATTGGGGTCTCCAAAGGGCCCCCAATTAGTGCTTCCTAATTTCAAGGGATGAGTGAGGTATTTGAGGTGTACCGGATGCGTCAATTTTACGAGCAAAAACCTATGAGCAGGTTTATACGAGCATGTTTTTCAAGAGATTTTAAAAATAGTATTTCTTTAGGAAACATGGTTTTTACACTTTTATTTTCATTAGAACTAGATCTCTTTATCATAAAAATATACAGACTAGTCACTCATTCATTTTTACATAACATAAATCTTCTTATTCATAGACATCCCTTTGTACCCTTGTTATTACCTTAAAAAAGTATTGAAAAATAATTCATTTAAGAAACGTCCCTCATAA
The DNA here is from genome assembly GCF_047967505.1 of Dipteris shenzhenensis. NCBI lineage: Eukaryota > Viridiplantae > Streptophyta > Polypodiopsida > Gleicheniales > Dipteridaceae > Dipteris > Dipteris shenzhenensis. The sequence goes on along the minus strand of NC_141628.1, from coordinate 34,876,737 downwards.
TCACTCTCGATATAATAATATTATACATAAATAATTACTTATTAAACACATTTATATCATATGGCAATATCTTTCAAGTGTTTTTATAGTATTAATAACAAGATATTTATGGACATGTTTCTACAGAAGTTTAAATTACTGTAAATAAGTATTAACTTAGGCTTGTATATCACTCTCATAAAATACATGTAATATTTAATACTATATATGCAAGGTTTTCCAAAATATAACCCCATAGATGTGCTCGAATGGGGTTTTCCGATCAATTTGAGTGGTTGAATGACTATATTTGGACATTGGATGTGAAAGTTATGTCACTTTTAAAAGTGCTGTCCAAGGTAGTTTCGCCAGCGAAACTACCTTAAAAGACCTTGTTCAAAGGGGTTTCGCTGGCGAAACTATCTTGATGGCTTGCTTCAATGAGTTTTCTTTGGAGAAACCCTTTCATGAAGATAGGTTGAGAGAGGTTTTTCAATGTCACCCCCTATTAAGTAAAAAGTTGTAAGAAGGATCATAAGGTAATCTACATGTGGGTTTCTTCAAAAGCCATCCCATTATGTTCTCACCATTCCCAAAGATTCAAATAAATATTCGTGTATAAAATAGACATTCCTATAATACTTTTCATATTTCTAAGTGAAACTATGTTTTCTTCTGATCCATTTTTGTCATATTTTTGCATAGTTGGAAGCTTTTTTTTTCCTTCGCTCGGACGCTCGGAAGATTTCGCTCGGAAAATGCTCGTCCCCGAGGTGTACCAATGGGAGTGCTCCTTGTTGTGGGGCAATGCCATGTTGAGGTGGAGGGTGGGCAGACCTGCAAACAGCCCCTATTGGCTACTCCTCTTACACCGGGGACCACTTAAACCCTCCCCCCCCCTCAACCCATGCTTGACCCTTCTCCCATTTGCACCTCCCCCAAACAAACCTACAAGTCATTCAAGAGGTGGTGGGCTCTTCTGGGTGAAATTTCCCCCCCTCTTAGCTTGTTATAGGCCTGCCCCCTCTTCTTCTCTGGTCTAGCTCCATTCTCCCTCCATTTTTCAAACGTGGGAACTCATTTGGCATCTTCTCTACCCCCTCCTGATCTGGTTCACTGTGTTTCTCCCTCTCCAGTAGCTCCTGTAATAGCTGCTCATTCTCTCTCCACTCCTAGCTACAGCACCTCCTATAGCAGTAGCTGCTCATCCCCCTCTGCTCTTTCTTCCTCTATTCCTAGCTACAGTACCTCCTTTAGTGGCTGCTCATCCCCCTCTGCTCTTTCTCCCTCCATTACTAGCTATAACACCTCCTGGAGTAGCTGCTCATCCCCCTCTACTCTTTCTGCCTCCATTCCTAGCTATAGCACCTCTTGGAGCTTCTCTCAAGCTTCAATTGCACCCTCTATACCTTCTCCCTCTCTCTCCCTCTATCAGAGCTGCTCTCTCCCTCCAAGCTGCACTTTCTAGTCCACTATTACTGTTGTGACCTCTGTACAAGCATGGTGAGGAGACCATACATGTACTCTGTGTCCCACAAGAGGAAAAATGCACTGGGTGAATGGGTGCCTTGCACCTACAGCTTGAATGATTGGATAGTCATGAGAGGATCTACCAAGGGTCCACATAAGCTTCCCAAGAGCAAAAGAGGTGATCTTTTACATGAATGGAAGGGCCACATCATGAAGTTCAAGCTTGGGAAGAAAGGATTGCTTGCAAAGATGCAACACATTTACATGGGGAAGGACATGCACCTTCTTTCATCAAGCAATCAATCGACAATACCATCGCATTGTAAGTCTGCATTTTGTGTAAGATTTTGAAGTGTAATGAGTCAGCTTGAAATTGTATTTTGAAATAGAACCAGTGTAATGAGTCAGTTTGGAATTGCATTTTGAAATAGCATTTGTGCATAGTTGATGTATTTCCTTCAGACTTTGAGGAGTGGGAACCAGTTGAGTGCTTCTTAGGTAAGTTTACTGCCATTCATGAGGATTTAGGAAGGCAAATGCATGCTGGAGAGAAGTCCTCTGCTTTGAAACAGAGAAATATCTATTGGTATAATACTAAGTATATTACTCCAAGGACGGCATCAGGCTATGGCCATCTTCAATGCATTGCAACACCACAACTTGAAGACATGGATTGCAGCATGGTGGACACAAGAACAATGCAATCATATAAGGAAAAGATTGCAAAGGATGTGGGCATGGCCATGAAGTTTACATTTGGCTCTAAATGGGTAAGGTTGTCTTGGTTTATGCCTCTGCACATTTTTGCTTGTTGTTTTCATAATATCCATATGCATAGAACAAAAACCATGTGGTCATGCAAGTGCTTACGTGAGAATGCCCTTGAGGAATTGCTTGGGGTGAATTGGGGAAGCAGGTCAGGTGAACAAAAGGGTGATCTGTTTCAATGCCATGTATGTAAGGACAATGTGTTTGTCAAGTACCACATGTCCCAGCAAATGTTATATTTTGCTTTCCAATATAGGCGTTGGAAGAAAACAGGTGGCAACTGGCTCCCCCTTGACTCTAAGATGATGATAATACAGGGGTAAGTTTATGTATTGGTTCTCATTTAGGAGATGTCAAGAATGTGACTGTCACGTCACAGTGGACTCTCAAGGACATGCGAGAACACCTATTGGTCATGGAGGATGGCATGTCTGAGTCCTTTCACTTTACCTTAAATGGTGAAAAGGTAGGAAAGCGTGCAGAGAAGCTCGTGCATAGTGCCACTTTTATCCCTCTTGCAATATTGAAGATTGTCTAGAAAATGTGGGGTGGAACAATGGTGGATTTTGATATTTTCCAATTAATAGTGGTGCAATTAATTTTGATGTTTTGAATGGTTTTGTTTCATGTCAATGTCAAGTTTTTCCCAAAAAATTTATAATTCTTTTTATTTTTTATATTTAGAACATTTGGGTATATATAGGTTATAAAGTTACTTTAGTTTCAAAGTTTCACTATCATAGCCATAGTTCTCCTAGCTACCAAACTACCATGGATTTTGCTAGGTCTGCCTTCCACGATTTCATCTCCCATACTCCATTAATTGATAGAGAGGAGGAGTTATTTCCTGTCTTTGATAAGAGCATAGATGTCCTAGGCACCTACTTGGGAGCCTGAGATGACTTTGAAGACCTCATCAAGTACATGCAAGACTACATCGCGAGTTTTGCATATCAACTTGATGAGTCTACAAAAAGATGGGTCCCAATTGATTATTTGAAGTAGTTGTTCAATCAAGAACCCAGGTTCGTGAAGCGTTTAGATCACTTTCGAGCATAGCTCACACCCCTAGGGTTTAGGGAGGTGGACACTGATGACCTCCTAGCATGTGGAGTCATCGGAAACACAGGAAATAGGTCCCTATCCTGGGAAATGCCCTTTATTTTCCTTCTCCAGGAGGGACAAATGGAAGAGGAGGCCTCGAGCCCTGACCTTGCCCCTGCCCTTTCCGTTCCTCTTATTTTTGTAGATGAGCCCAACATCTATAATGAAGAGCCCATAGATGAAGAAGTTGAGGAGTGGGAAGCTGCATTGGCCCTGGAAGTGCTCCAGTGACCTCTTGAACCCCATTCTACTTCTCAAATTCCATCCACCTCGGGCACCACCTTTGTTGACCCCGCAACAATGATATGGTTTCTTGCTCCCCTTCTTGTCGATGGAGAATACCTCTTTCTCCATGACATAGAGGTTATGTTTGGTCTCCGAGAGGATGAAGCTCTTGGTATCCTGTGTGGATATGAGGTGGACACAACTATGCAAGGACCTGGGTTTTTGGGAGTAGATGATTCAATAGAAGAGGTTCTTGCTTTAACACTGGCCCAAATCAAAGATGGAGAGACATCAATCTACTCCGACCTACCTGATGTTCCAGAAGAAGCCTCCACATCTCACTCCAGACAGTAGGAGGCCTCTGGATCCATCCTCATTGACAAAGAGGAAGGGATTGAGCATGATGACTCCATAGTGGTAAGAAACTATGAGCTTTGAATTTCTTATCTCTTGGTATACTTTTACTTTAATGGAATTCTAATGTAATGTTGGACTGTTGCAGGAGGCATTTGAGGTCGACCTATTCTCATCTCGGTAATGCCTTGTTTGTAGTAGCTTCGGTCAAGATCACTCATTGGCACATTACCATGGCCAAGCAAAAGAGCGCTTTGTGGTTATCCACAAAAAGTTTTCTCCACATGGCACTGATGACCTCTTGAAGTGCAAGGCCTTATCAAGGGTGATTGGTCATGCTGACATCAATTGCAATGCTGACAAGGTCATTTTGCTGAACCGCATGGCTGCCCTCAATGCCTTTGGAATCAATTTTCAAGGTATGGCATTGACGGCAGCAGCCATGTCCCTGGCCAACAACGACAATAGCATTGACTCTCTATCGACTAGGTTTAGAGCTAGGAGTGTATTTGGGAATTCAAAGCCCGATGTTCTCAGTGTTTTAGAGAAGAGAGAAAGGCTCTGAAGCCTTATTGTATAGAAATTTTATTTTATATGAATACAGATATACGTTTTATACAGTGCCCCATTTTGTGTTATTTTACAAAATTTATTTTATACTGTCATTGTATTTTGTAACTTTAATTGTTGTTGGCATTAATATTTTTATTCACTATTCTATTCAAAAGCATGCGATCAGATAAATATTTGCGCTATAATGGTCATTTCTGAGCAATCCAGTAAGAATCTCACCACGCAGCAGAAAGCCAAGTCAAATAGGCCCCATACGCGCCATAGCGGGTTTTGCCATTTTTGGGCTCCCCGCGTGATGCCGAACACATTTGCCTTCTGCACCACGGTAAAAAAACATCATTTGACCACTCAAATTCACATTGAACTTGCATAAACTGATGGAAAGCATCACGTAACATGTATAATAACATGGGAACAGTAATAGAACATAAAAATATCTTTTATTCATTGGCCTCAAAGGGCAGAGATTTACAAAATGATTCAACTTACACCAAATGAACCTAAACAACATCTAGGGCCTAAGGGAAGGATCGGAGCGGATGCGCTTGGCGAGTGCAAGGTCCTTGTCCATCATTGTTACTCTTTTGGCATGGATAGCACATAAGTTCTCGTCTTTAAAAAGAGCTACTATCATCTGCTCCATTGCCTTCTGAATTGCTCCCATAGCACCTAAAGTGAAACGCACATCACTCTTGTAATGCTGTGTTATTTCACGTACAACACGCTGGAAGGGTGCACGGGGAATGAGATTGTCCACAGTGGTTTGGAACTTGCGGATCTCCTGAATTGCCTTCACTCCTGATTTTTTGTGCCTCTTAATCTTTGGGGGACCTTGCACTGGCCTTTGGACATGGCTCCATGGCCGCTTGTCCGCTTTGAATTTCTTTCGCCTCTCCTCCCTTGCAACTACCTCTTTAGACTCCTCTTCCTGTGTCTGCTGGGTCATTCGAGGTGGCCTCTCGCACCTAGGGGTCTACTTTGTCCTTGGTCTCTTTTCGTTTTCACGAGGCTATGAGACAGTAGGATGAGGCTCTTGCTCAGTTCGTACTAGAGGCTCCTCATATCTGATAATCTCGAGGCACAAATTAGGGTTGATGGTGCTCTTCTGTACGGTCTGCTTGGTTGGAGGATTGGGGCCAAGGTTCATTATATCTGCGAGCCCGCCAAATACTTTCTCTTGTTGTGGCCCCTGTAATCTCTCCATCTCCTCTCTTTGCCTTTCTTGCTCCCCTTATTGGTCTAGATGCTCCACGCCAGGACCCCACGGAGGAGGGATGGGCAGTTGATCAGGACTGATTGGACTATTTTGCCCTGCTCGGGAGACCTCTCTACTTCCACGGTTAGTTGTGTGGAAGGACTGAGAGGACCCCTCATCGTGCTTGGATCCTTCATCATGCTGGGATTCCTCATGGTGCTGAGATCCTTGGGATCCCCCATGAGAGTCGGATGGTGGGGACTCGCGTTTCTTGGACTCCTGATAATGAGAACTGCCTTCAGATCCTTGGTGATCATTGCCCTCTTGGCCATTGGGGCTTGCAGTGTGTTCGGAGGCCATGGCGTTGTGACGAGGAGAATGGGTAGTGTCTAAACGGTGTCCAGTGGGTCTAGCAGTTTGTTTAACTCGTGCCATGGAAATGAGGGATTTCAAGGTTTTGAAGTGCTTTATATAGTCTTTTTTAAAGCACTTTAGGGTTTTTCTTTTAAAGTAGGGTTTTTTGAGTGCACCTCTCCCCCCCCAGTCTTTTGTCGCCAATTCGGTAATACTTAATCTTCACCACCCTCCCTCCCAACCTACTCACCCCTCCGCCCTGCCATGTCGTACGTGCAATTCTGTAATTTCCAAACAAATTTGTGAATTTTGGAATCTATAATTGACTCAAAATAGTGTTAACTTTATTCATCAAACATTTTACATTTGGGGCTCTCTTAGGACCCAACGCCTCCCCTGTTTGACTCTATGTTGCAACCAAAGCACAACCCCTTAGATCCCTATTGAGGACTTCCAAGCAACATATCTCCTTGTCTTCTTGACATGTTGAACTGCTTTTGCGAGACTTGAGACCTCTACCTTATCGCGCTTGGGAGTCCTGGCCTCTAGACATCTATAAAACCAATCGAACATTTCGTGTAGTGCATTGCTTCGCACGATACCACCCCCATGCCTTGTATTCTTAAAGTATGCTGCCTTTGCTCTGTAGTGTGATTTCTCCATTCCTTGAGTGTTCCAAAGGGACAGAGGGCCCCATTGCTCCACAAACCATGGTGCATGTGCGTAAAGAATATGCTGTAAAGAAAAATATTGTATTAGAAACATAAACTGACTCAAGTTTAAAGCACAAAATTTCAACCTAATGAGGATTACCATGTAATGTATAATATGTGACTCCCCCCATGCTTCTACCATCAATGATATGAATTCTCCCAATGCTGTCCTGAATCTCTCATAATAAAGCTCATCTGTTTGACCTTGTCTAAGCAACTTTATAAATGCATCAATCTTTGTCCACAGTTTTGCTCTCAAAGTAGCAATTCGTGGATGTGAAGCTTGATTTGTGGCGCACTCACACAAATCTTTCCAGTACTCCCAACCTAGGGTGTTTTGAGCCAATGTATGTTTTTCTTTATCAGCATTGTGGTTGGACAAGAACCTCCTTGCCTTTCCTCCACCCATGGACACTTTAGCAGGAAGATTTTTTGTCTTTTTTGATTGTTTCTTGTCCTACTTAAGCTTCACATTGCCTCCGTGAAGTCCCATTAGTGAGAGTAGTTCTTCAGCTTTTGCAATGCATTGTGCAGATACTTGATGTGGCCTCAAATTCCAAGCATAAACTAGATGGAGATAGAGTAACTTATCAAGTATACACAGTTTAGCATGCAAAGTACACACGTGTACCTGCTCCAATGGAATTGGTAGAATGGGGTCCCACTTAGGATCCTTTTTGTGATGATCAGGGGCTGCACTTTGGTTGCAAGAAAGGATGCCATTTTCCCACTGTAGGCTTCCCTTTTGCATCTTCTGAGAGTGGGTGCAATACAAGCATGTCCATTTTGCATCTGCACCTGTATCACAACTATACAAGCACTTGAGGGTCTTCAAATCACCAGCTAGATGCCATTCAACTTGAAACGTTCCATGCCTATCCATAATTAATGTTTTCCTTACCCCTTGTCTTCGAATAATCGACGGGATGCCGGCTCTCTCCAAAACCCACTTCAATGTCTCGTGGCACTCCTTTGGGGTCTCAAAGGTTGCAAGCCACCATATGTCCTTCTCAGATTGGACTGAGAAACCCTACTCAACTTCCTCATCCCCTTGAGCAAAACGCAAGGCGTCGTTCATAATACAAATGCTCACTCTCTCTAGGTTGTGCTCTTTTACCAATTGAGCTTCATCCATTTTTATAACAAATACTAGCTTGCCATCTGTACAATGAAAGAGAAATTCAGTAAGGATATAGAAATAAGAAGAAATAAAGTTGAATGTGAAGAGGGAATTTCTTTTACCTTCTTCTCTCATCCCATAGAATTTGACCATGGCTCTCTGCAAATTCTCTACATCCACGTAAACATTATTGAAAGCATTCATCTCAAACGTTTGGATGCCAGATTTCTTTTTACTCTTCCAAGTCATTGTGCCACTTACACAATGGTATCCTCCAAGCTTTTCTCTAGCACATTGGTTTGTTTCTTGACGTGCAAGCCTTACAGGCCATAGTGTTGGCAATGGCATTGTAGATATCTTATACTTTTCCTCCATAGCAGACTTGAAAATTTTAAAAACAGAGTTGTAAGCTTCACGACTTACACCAGCAGCATCACAAGCTCCAAGCACCTCCTTTGCTTGGACGAGGCCCTTGAAATCCTTTATTACCTCCTAGCAACTTGTTTACATAGCCCTTTTTGTCTACGGTCCTTCAAGACTTCCATGACATCACTTGGCTTTATTAAACTTCTTAGAACATATGAAGAATCACTATCATCCATTTCCATTGTTCCCATCACATCCTCCTGAAATTCCTAAAGTAGAGTACAAATGAGTCTTAGTGGAAAGAATGCAGCACCACAAATATTTTGGGGTAAGAAATTTCATTAAAAATTTGGGGAACTAACCTTGCAGCCCGTATTCTCCTCTTTCGGGCACCACTATTGGTTGACAATGCATCCATAGATTGCAATTGTCTTTTCCTCTCCTTCAGTCCCAAAGGTGTTCCCTTCAACTTTTGTACTCGTTCTATCGACTTCTCTTGTTCCTTCTCTACAACACGTTGAACTTGGCCATAGATAGACCTTTCCAAATCTTGTTTGCTTGCAGTAAGCTTCTGGATTGATTCTTCCAATTCATGTCGCTCCAAGTCCAGTGCATGTGCTTTGTCACTGAGTTCTTTGTTTTGCAATTGGAGATGCTGCATACTATTATGCATTGCCACAATAGTAATATTTCCCAAATGTGCAAGTTCTTCTGCTTGGGCTCTCTGCACCTCGCTTGCTTGCATAGCCAATGTCTGAGAATGGTTCAATCGATTGCAATAACCGAGCAATCCAGCATGTCCCTTGCCAACAAACCAAACAACATCATGCACTATATGAAAAGGAGGACTCTTTTGGGTGGCAGGGTCTAAAGGATACAAGTTTCCATCCACCCAAAGGTCAAGATGCTTCTTCCCTTGCAATCGAAGACTGTGGAGCACACTTTGAGGAGTTCCACTATATCCCAAAGAACGTGTGCTTGCATATTCTGCCTCCAGTTGTAGGTTCACATGGTACTTGTTGGATATGTCCTCGAATGGTGCATGAGTACTTAAAGAGAGGTATCAGTGATGCAGGCTATAATGTAGGGGAGAGCTGGCAAAGATGGAGCAGTGAGAGGGAGAGAGTAGCAAGCAAGAGGGAGGAGGAGAAGCAAATGAGGGCAAGAGGAAGAGGAGGAGAAGAGTAGGGCGACAGGTGTAGAAGGGAGGAAAGGAGCTGCTGTAGAAGAAAGGAGGAGGGGAGAGATGCTATAGGAGGGAGGAGGAGGGGAGAGATTCTGCAGGAGGGAGGAGCAGAGGAGAGGGATCCTGGGCGGTTGGAGAAGGAGGGGAGAGGAAGGAGGGAGGAGGAGCCAAAAGGAGGAGGAGCCAGAAGGAGGAGGAGGGGAGAGGGAGGAGGAAGGAGGAGGAGCAAGACAGAGCAGGGGAGAGGAGGAGGGAGGGGGAGGGAGAGAGGGGGAGAGGGAGAGGGAGGAGGAGGAGGGAGGGAGGGAGGGAGGGAGGGAGAGAGAGGGAGGGAGGGAGAGAGAGAGGGAAGGACGGAGGGAGATTCGAAATTTGAAATTCAAATTTCAAAAAGTGGCCCCCTCCCCTCATTGATGGGGGGAGAGGTGGGCTCAAATGTGGGCTTAACCCACCTAGGTTGGGCTGGTTAGGCCTCTTTGGGACCCTCTAAGCCCCTTGCATTAGCCCACTAAGCATTCCCTAATTCATTCCTTATGAGGCCCTTTTGAGACCCCAATTCTCCCCTAATGATCCCATCTCTAGGTGGCTTAGGTCCAAGAGAGAGGAAATGAAGAAATTCTTAAAACTTGGCATTGGTAGTCCTTGAGGAATATTGTTTCCCTTGAAGTAGAAGGGAAAAGCCCTCTTGGAATACTGCATTATCTAGATAAATTCAAAATGGCTTTTGTTTTGTTGTGATGGTGCTACATTTTATGTCTTATTCATCCCTAGTACAAGATAAGTGGAGGAACTCCTAGATATATGCCTTCAGAGTAGGAGATCATGTAGAGACTATAGGCATTCGAACAAAGTTTTGAGTCTCCTTTTCCCTAGAAAATATTGTACGGCATTGGAAAAAGCATATGTTGAGAGGGGCGCTCGCACACAAGTTCCAGGGACTTAGTGGTCATGTAACTTGGATGAGCCCTGGGTTGTACTAGTATTACTCCTCGTTTCATGTCAGCTTGATGAGTATGCATTGACTCTTCTTCACTGTGTACCACAAATTCCTAAGTTCACTGTGGTCGGTGTAGACTTGAGAAGGGGTCTTGAATGGTGAATTTATGGACTCCAAAGACCATTTCCAAGGCACGTCCATACCTGATGATTATGTTTTCATAAAGGAACTTGGTAGTATCAACTTTGCAGATTGCTTTTTCCTCCACCAATTTACTAAAATAATCCATGACTATCATACACATCCTATTCTGGACATACACACCCTCATATGCATCCTCTAATCCTAATTTATTGGTGAAAACTTATTTTAAATGCTCAAATGCATTCACACTTCACCAATCGGGCATTCACACTGATAGGCTTTTTGCGTGCGACTGGTATCTTTTTGTAGTAGATAAGAAATGCCATGTAAATCATGAATAATAGCACTCATGTGTAGGAGGCAGTAGTACTAATAGGTGCACATGTAAATAATACGGTTAGGATAAAAGATAGTGGCTAGAGAATATCATAACATTGGCCCTCTCTACTTTTGTTGGGATGATTTTTGTATTGAACATATATTTTGAAAATAACTATGCGCTTGTATGGAGAACCTTGATTGCAGGAGATGATGACAAGAGCTTTGCGACCAAATTGATGATTGGATGACCTGTGAAGTTTGAATGTGGACCTTGGATCTTGCACTGGCACATGAAAGGGCAGTGAAGGGAGTGGTCACTAAGGCACTGAAGAAGGATTGGTGCTTTTCTCAAAGAGACTACACGTAAGGAGTACTTTGCATGGCCACAACAAAAAGTAGAGGACCATAAAGAAGGGTGGAAAGTGAGATGGGTTGATGGAAGGAGCCAATCGATGGCCAAGGATTTGCATGAAAAAGGGGAGGATGTGGATTAGTGGAACTATTAGTTGGATTTCTATAAGGAGGGTGAACGGCCTTTGTTCAAATTTATCTCTGTGCTCATCTCGTGAAGTAGTTGATCAAAAAATTTCATAGTCTGTGGGCTCGTTTTTCAGTTCTTGTTCAGGGCGCCATCCATTGTGTGGGTGGTTTCATGAGCTTATGCTCATTACAGAAGAGCCTTGGCTTAGTTCAGTTAGTTTTGGTTCTAGTGATTAGTTTATCAGGATCACATCTGGTGGTTCCTTGAATGATTTTGAGTAATATATCAAACTGCTCACGGGTGGTTGGATTCAGTTCGCAGCTTGTTATTTGGATGGTGGGAGCTTCGCAGGGGGCTGATCAATTCACGCTGCAGTTTTGCTTGAGGAAGGACGAAGACTTTGGCTTGCCATAGTGCTACTCGTCAGCACAGGGAGCTATAGTTTGTGCTTTGAAAATTTTATTGCGCTAGTAAACGTGGGAGGCGGTCTGCAGTTCATGGAAAATCTACCTGTTTGAGTGTTTCGTAGATGATTGCAAGGTAGACCGAATTTGCTCAGAGACGTTGCTCGCTTGAGGGTGGCCGGTTATTCAGTCTGGGGAATTCTTGGGTTCGTCCAGCAGTACGTGGCTGGTCGACTTGCTTCCATGAAGCCTTGGTCACCATTCTGACTCGCAGCTGGCACGGGCATCGGGATTGAGGAGTTCATGGATATTTGAAGGGCCAGTGTATGCTCAAAGCGGACCAGTGGATTGCTGTAGTCATGATCATGGAAGCTCTTCTCTCCAACGTTATCTAGAGCGCTGGTGATCGCGGCTAAGTACTTGTGGCTGCAGGCAGTTCATCTGTTGTGAGCCCAGATATATTAAGAAGATCGAGGAGATTTTTCTTACAGTGCCATCTAAGAGGTTCTGGGTCGGTTGATATAGCTCGTGGCTCTAGTTCAAGAGCAGATCGCAATCTATTTTCCAGGAGGACAGTGTGCATGCTGAAATTCTGAGTATGCGTGAAGATTCATATCAACCAACTGCGAGCTTGTAAAGATATACGCATAATCGCGGAAGCCTCTGGAGACAGGCATCAAATAGCTACGGCTCTTATGCTTTTAAATCAAAGCTGCAGTACAGCAGCAGATGATTTTTTGAAGATTCGTAAGCTCAATGGTTTCCCTGGCAACGGATTTAGGAGGCGGGAGGCTATGAGCAGAGAAGATCCCGACTGCCGTTGGGAAGCTCCTTACTTGTCCCAGTTGGCGTTGTGGATGACTGCAGAGGTTTTGCAATATCTTGATCATAGTATAGACCGTGAAAAGAGAGGCAGGAGTTGCGCCAACAACGAGGGCAGCTACCTACTACAATTCACAGGCTTGGGGTTTGTTTCAACAATTACGAAGGACTCAGGAGATTCTCCTCATCATCAGCTCATGAGAAAACAATTGTTTCATGTGATAAAAGGACGATCAGAGTTCGAGCACGCTGGCACGTAGCCGATAGCGTGATAGCAATTTGTTTGCAAAACATGCTTGAAGCTTAAAGTTGTTATACAGAGGCGGTTCATCCTTGATTGTCTTGGTGACGGGGCTGGCCAATTGGTTTTCTCATGCATATATGTGGAGGCCAAGCATATATTACTCGAGATTTCTTGAGTAGGATATAGGTACGGATGAACAAAGACTCCACTATCAAATACGTTTTTGAGGCAAGGTCCAAGGTTCGATCCGAGTTCCAGGGCATCCAGTCGATTATTGGCAAGCAAGGTTCTATGTGATCCTACAGAAGGTTCTATCTACGAGTTCATGATTGCTTTGAGGTTGTGATCTCTATATATTTCATTCTTGTATTTTTATTATCGGTGGCTGTCAGTGTATGGTATTTTCCAGTATTTTCCCAATTCATGGTGTTTTGAGTTCATCTTGGGACTCTATTTCCTCTCAGTGTGTTTGCAAATGTGACTATCCATCTAGCTATAAAGGCATTTCAGTGTAGCTCTGCGAGTCTCATCACATTATTGGTGCCTCCACGGAGGATGGCCGAGCCTTCAGTTTACGAGACCGGAATCATTGGTGATTAATCATCAGAAATCATGGCTCAGGAGTTCCCGTTGTTTCATGGGATGCCAGGCGAGGATGCCGAGAAATTCATGGAACAGTTGGAAATTACTTGTTTGATCAAGAACCAGCAAGATGTAGCCTTCATGTTATGGATCTTCACATACCGTGTTCAAGATGAAGCAAGGGGATGGTTTCATGCTTACGAAACTACTCAAGCAGCAAAGAATCCACCGGTAGAGGTAACTTTTGAATTGGCAAGGGATGCTTTTCTATAGCATTATAGGAGGGTAGAGGATCCGAATAAGTTGTGGCATGAAATACATAATTTCGTGCAAAAAGGTCCCCTTGATATATATATTTAGGATTTCAGCCGCTTGTGGGATCATTGGTGTGTGTCACTAGGGAATGAGCAGCCACCTGCCCTATAATTGTTATAATTGTGGGGATTGGGGTCACACCAGTCCAAATTGTGATAAGCCTCCACATAGAGGAGGAGACATGTTTCCTTTGCCGAGCAATTTGAATAATCGTGCAAGCAATTATGGAATAGAGATAAAGGGACAAGTGGGTTGACACCTGAGGAAAAAGGGAAAGGACAGATAGATGAAAGGCAGCCTGATGTGTCACCAATACACCTAGAAGATCCTGAAGTCATGCCGGTTAAAAGAGCAAGAGAAAAAGAGCCTGAGCATCTACATGGTGATGCAAAGAAGGGAAAACAGAAGGAAGGGGAGTCTGCTTCAAGCAAAAAGAAGTGAGACCACGAAGGCATTTTCAATTAGGGGATTTACCGCTTGGGGGAACTCAAGAAAATTACTCTCTTTAGAAGGATTTGATAGGTAAGAACGTGGATATTTCATATGGTCAGTTGATGGAGCTTTGCCCTCGGCTAAGGAGAGAATGGAAGCAACTGATTAACCCACCTAAGCAGGAGAAAAAGAAGAGGTAACCTGGGTTCAATCTTTGGAAGAATTGCCTGATATATGTCCTATGATAGATGCTTGGCATAAGAAAAAATCTATAGGAGAAGCATATATTGATGGTGGAGCCCAAGTATGCGTAATTACACAATCTTATGTTGAAAGGCTAGGCCTCAAATTAAATGGTGTATCAGGGTACAGGATCAGACTGGCAAATCATTCCAAGGTAAAATACTTGGGGATCTTGAATGCTATGGACGTGAGGGTTTTTGGGGTTGATATAAAAGTTGATTGTCACGTCATGCCAGTCAGGATGGGAGCATTTCCACTAATCTTGGGTAGACCATGGTTGAGACTAGTAGAAGCAGTCCAAGATTGGGGGAAGGGCATGCTTACTCTGTTGAATAAGCAAGGGCTAAGGAAAAAATTTAGCATGGTAGACAGGAAGCTCCTAGAGGAAGAAGAGGAGGAAAGAGAAGATAGTAAGGTCAGCTCAAGTGGGACTACAGAAGAGAGTGAGAGTGAAAGCGACATCATAGATTCAAGTGGAGATGAAGTAGGCATGCTGTTGCCAGATGTTAAAGTTGAAGCTGAGGATGGTGAGGATGGTTTAGAGGGCAAAGATGATTTATGGTTTGTTTTTATGAAGATAGTGGAAGAAATAGAGGTCGAGCTTATGCAAGATGTTCAAGAATGCAATAGTCTCTCAAAAGATGCCAGGAAGGACGACTTTAAAGTAGATAAAGAAAAATATCTTGATGTTGTTAAAAAAGAAGATACAAGTGGTTACTCAGTGCAGGGACATATTTCAGAAGATGAAGAAAAGCATGGTAGAATATGGCATCACAAAGACGAGAGCTGGAAGCATGAAGGTGTTAAGGAAAGCAAGCAGGTCTTTGATCCAAGAGGTTCTACCTCTTCTATCAAGCTAAAACAATGGTCAAGTACATCTATTCCTTTTGATCCAGGATAACGATAGGAGGACAGGACATGTGCTGCTGAGCATGTGCATGCTCTAACAGTTGGGGGGAGGGCAAAATGTGATGGGCTTTCTCTGTGCCACTGGTATCTTTTTGTAGTAGATAAGAAATGCTATGTAATGAATATTAGCACTCACGTGTAGGAGGCAGTAGCACTAATAGGCGCACATGTAAATAATAGGGTTAGGATAAAAGATAGTGGCTAGAGAATATCATGACATTGGCCCTCTCTATTTTTGTTGGGATGATTTTTGTATTGAACATATATTTTGAAAATAACTATGCGCTTATATGGAGAACCTTGATTGCAGAAGATAATGACAAGAGCTTTGCGACCCAATTGATGATTGGATGACCTGTGAAGTTTGGATGTGGACCTTGGGTCTTGCACTGGCACATGAAAGGGCAGTGAAAGGAGTGGTCACTAAGGCACTGAAGAAGGACTGGTGCTTTTCTCAAAGAGACTACATGTAAGGAGTACTTTGCATGGCCACAACAAAAAGTAGAGGACCATAAAGAAGGGTGGAAAGTGAGATGAAAAGTTAAGCTCTCATTGGTTCATGGAAGGAGCCAATTGATGGCCAAGGATTTGCATGAAAAAGGGAAGGATGTGGATTAGTGGAACTATTAGTTGGATTTATATAAGGAGGGTGAACGGCCTTTGTTCAAATTTATCTCCACGCTCATCTCGTGAGGTAGAGGGCACTTGATCAAAAAATTTCATAGTCTGTGGGCCCGTTTTTCAGTTCTTGTTCAGGGCGCCATCCATTGTGTGGGTGGTTTCATGAGCTTATGCTCATTACAGAAGAGCCTTGGCTCAGTTCAGTTAGTTTTGGTTCTAGTGATTAGTTTATCTGGTGGTTTCTGTTGAATGATTTTGAGTAATATATCAAACTGCTCACGAGTGGCTGGATTCAGTTCGCAGCATGTTATCTGGATGGTGGGAGCTTTGCAGGGGGCTGATCAATTCACGCTGCAGTTTTGCTTGAGGGAGGACGAAGGCTTTGGCTTGCCATAGTGCTGCTCGTCAGAACAGGGAGCTATAGTTTGTGCTTTGCAAGTTTTATTGCGCTAGTAAACGCGGGAGGCGGTTTGCAGTTCGTGGAAAAATCTACCTGTTTGAGTGTTTCATAGATGATTGCAAGGTAGACCAAATTTGCTCATAGACGTTGCTCGCTTGAGGGTGGCCAGTTATTCAGTCTGGGGAATTCTTGGGTCTATCCAGCAGTACGTGGCTGATCGAGTTGCTTCCATGAAGCCTTGGTCACACTTACTACCTTCCCCCCCTCCATATTGAAATGCTGCAATACTTTTGTAACATACTCCTTCTGTGAAAGCCAAATGAGTTTCCTACTCTGTTCATGCGTGATGCGGATACCAAGATTATGACTTGCAGGTCCCAAATCCTTCATGTCGAAGGCCTCATGCAACTTGGCCTTCAATGCATCAAGCTCATAAGTGTTCTTGCTAGTTAATAACATATCATCTACATAAAGTGCCAGGAGTATCAGGCTATTATCCTAAGCCCTTTTAGTGTAGAGGCAGTGATCAATCTCACTTCTTCTGAAACCCTGGGACCGAATGAAAGCATCAAACTTGTGATACGAATTTTTAGGCGCTTGCTTAAGGCCATAGAGACTCTTTTTTAGCTTGCAAACCAAATGCTCTTTGCCCTTTTCTTCAAAGCCTTCTGGCCGTATCATGTAAATTTCCTCATGCAAATCCCAATGCAAGAAAACTGTCTTGACATCCCATCTGCATAAGCTCCATATCCTCTATTGCCACAAGTCCAAGTATACATCTAAGTGTGATCATCTTCACAACCAGAGAGAATATCTCATCAAAGTCCACAACCTTCTCTTGCTTGAATCCTTTAGCAACCAAATGGGACTTGTACTTAGGCACATCATCACCTGTGACCTTCATCTTGTAGACCCATTTACATGGCAATGCTTTCTTTCAATGTGGCAAACAAACCAAGTCCCAAATCTTATTCTTTATGAGTGAACTCATCTCTGATTGTATATAGCATACTCCCACTTGTGTTGATCCTCACACATCATAGCCTCTCTGTAGCAAGAAGGCTCCCCGCAATCAGTAAGCATCACATAGTCTACCCCTAGAACAAATCTCTCAGGCGGTCTAGACACTCTACATATTCTTCTCAAGGGCATTTTAGCTTGCTGACTCACCTGCTATCAGCCACATTTAACTCATCATTGCCATCAATAGATGATCCATCATTTGCCCTTGATTGTGTACCTGTGGGAGTACCTGGTGGCACCATTTCCTACACATTCAGTGCATGGACAGCTTGCTGTCTATCAATACATGCAGGTGGATTCACATCTTGGAAAGTGATTCTCCTCATTTCCACATCCCTCATGGGTGACTTATGCATCTTCTTCTCATTGAAGACCACATCATGGCTTCGTATGATTTTCTTTGCTTTTGGATCCCAGAGATGATAGCCCATCTCTCCACTTTCACCATAACCCAGAAAGATGCATTTCCTAGACTTAGGATCTAGCTTTTTTCGAAGCTCTTTTGGCACATGTGCATATGCCTCACACCCAAATATACACAAATGAGATAAGAGGGCTTCTTGCCACTCCATGCCTCTTCAAGAATACCACCATCCAAACTCCTGCTAGGTCACTGCAGTCTTCATTGCCTCAACCCAAAAACCACTAGAAAGACTTGCATTGGAAAGCATCATTGCAACACGTGCACTTCATTAAAGGAATCAAGGTGGACTTAAACAGTGTAACATCTAATTCCAGAATTGTAACCTCAAAAAGAGAACTCTAGGGGAATCTTTGAAAGATTTCCTCTTTTTCATGAGAATTTTACGTTTTTTTTAAAAAGATGGCCTTTTTGCACGATGGTTTTTGAAAAAATACATAAAAACCATGCTTTTATGAAATTTTGCCGATAGTTTTTTTGGAAAACGGGCACAAAATCCTACACTTGGAATACCAAAATTGCAAAAAATACATTAATTTTTTAAAACCAATATAATAAGGGCCTATGCATCCAATGCACATAAAAGGACCATGGCATAACACATTTCAAAATCCTAAAAAGGTACAAATCACATTGTTGCACAAACATACATGCCACTGATCCTACAAAGAACAGTACTCATCCTCTGATCCTACACCTTTAAATGTACTAGAGCCTGCTGAGCTTTGTGCGGTAGAAGTTGAAGATCCTTCCTACTAGAACATTCTCCAAGTCAACCTGGGCAAGTTTAGCTACCACCCTCTTTTTTGCATGCAGTGTCTTGGCTTCCATTTGTTCATTGCATCCGATTAATGTCTTTGGAATTTTTTGGGATATTATGTATTGTGTCTCCTTTGGCAAATGCCCGGCTTGTGTTAATCAGGGATGTTTTTATTGAAGCTATGCTTATATATTAGTCTAACATTTTGGCGAACGTTTTCAAGCTCATTTTTTTAGTTTCACAATATTGGTAGAATGTAGTACTTTTTAATATATTTTATTTTGAAATTTGAAGGAAATTTTGTAAATCCTAGCATAACTTTTAATTTTTTTGCATAAAAGTTTCAAATCCTGGCGAATATTTCAAACATTTATTTTTATTAGGACATACAAACTTTCAATGCCAATATAAAATTTTAGCTTCTTAATGAAACTAACTTGAAAAAATCATCCATGGTGTTAATTGAAATGCATATACCAAAATATCCACCTCATCCAATTGTAGAGTATCAATTCTTGGATAGTTCTTTGTCGCCCTCTTCCCTTTTTGGCCACGCTTCCTTGTTACCACCATCTCTGGGTTATATCGACCCATGAAAGCATCCATGGACTTGGTGAAAAACCAATGCACCTCTATTGACTTGGTGTTTGAACCTTCCTTTTCGACTTTCATAACTTTAGCAATCCAAAAAGGAAATCCACTAGGATCATATGTTGCTAACACAGCAACCATTATACCCCCGCTGCCAAGTCCTCGATGCTACCACTCCACATTTCTTGAACCCTTTCCCTGGCTTTTTTGGACTTTCTTGCTCCAAGGTACATTTCTCTCTCCTCCCCAAGAAAGTTCTTCTTTGAAGGTGCATGTAAATGCGCACTTGAAGAAGCATTCATACGCACATTTACAAAATATTGTTCAATGCATTGTGGCCAACTAAAATCTGACACATCTTGGGGGTTATTTAGTAGGTGATTGATAAGTATTTGGGATACAAAGAATGGATTCCACCATGTCCACACCACATCTTCAAAATATGTTGCAGCATGCTGGATTGTTTCTCTAATCTCATTGACATAACTTATAGGGTTTACATCTCTCCCCTCCTTCATGGCTCGTTGCAACTCCCTCACTGATTGTCAAGGTTGTAAGGGTGCCACATACAACTCATGCTCTGGAACACACTTCAAGAACTTCAATCCTTTGATTGGAACCCAAGTCGGTGATGTGGAATAGAACTTCCCCCATAACAACGTCGTGCCTTCTTGATCTTTCTTCATTCGAAATTGGTGTTGAAAGCTTAACTCGTTAAGCTTCTCAATACATCGATCAATTTGCTCGTTGTCACCAAACACAAAGCATCTGAAATTTGTTGTTTTTTCCATGTTTGCAATTATCGATTTTGGCACAAATGCATCGTGTAAATGCAGATCATTGCATCCCCATCCCATGCTTTTTTCCTTCTCAGTTTTACTGAGAACCGGCTAAACATGATCTAATCAATATGGTCATGTGTTTGATCCACCATAAAGAATCCTAATTTCACTTTCAGAAATATGCCTTTCTCCACGAGCATGCAAAGATATGCCAACACAACTTGATTCTTGTTCTCTCTCGATATGTTATCAAGTTGGACATACAACACTTTTAGAAGAGGTTGTGTAAGATTCCTCAATGCATCATTAAGAATGGAAACTGTGAGATTAGGATCATTTCTTACATTTGGTGTCGTCAGATAAACCTTGGGGATTAATTCACCATGGTAGATCATGCATCCAACCACATGATATGTTATGAAGTTCTCCTCTTTCAAATCCTTGGGCACTCATTTGAAGTGTGGAAGATTGGTCTTCTTTTGATCCATCCCATCAATGATGATGGTTATGTACTTATCAGGATGTTGGTAGCTCTTCTTGCAATGCTTCGCTAACTTCTTCCTTGCTAGAGCTTGCATTTCTCGATGCATTTGCAATGCTGCAATTGCTTCTTCTGCAAATATAGAAAATGATTAGATGTTGCAAGTAAAGAATTTGGCAACATACATTGCCACTTCGTTATGGTGATGCAACTTCTCCTATACCTAGATATAGATTTACCTGGCATTTTTTCGAATCTGCTCATCTCAGCAATTTGCAATCTTCCATCTACCAAGCTGGTTCAGTGCTTGGATTGGGGTGCTTCCACCTTCCTCCATTGTTCTCCTGCATCTGCTAGCTTAGCTTCTTAAGGCTTCACCTTTATCGACCTCTAAGGAACAGATTTCTAGTAGCTCTTGTTTTGAGATGAGCTTATTGACTTCCTTCTATTGCATGCCTAAAAAACTAGTGCACATGATGTCCATAACTAGTTCGTATGTGAGAAATAGTTAGGAAATATCTAAGAAATGATAAATCTAATATTAGAAGCATGATGAAATTGTGATATTAAACATACAGAACTCTAGGCCGAGCATATATGGATGTGCATGCAATAGTGTCAAGCACATGCTCGGTCACTACAATGCAACCTTGTGTAGTTGCTCAAAGTGTAAGCATTGTTTCTCAACACGTCAAGAATCCTCTTCATCCTCCTCTCACATCAATGGATTGTTAGATATCAATGCTCCACTCTTGTGTAACTACGCGGGAACCAGCTAACTCTATTTGTAAGCCCCCCATATGAGGAGAAGGCATTTGAGTAGCTCGGTTATCCGGTAAGTCCTGGTTTGGACACCAGATGGGGGCCATATGCGGCATGATGGCTGGACGGCTTCAGATAGAGTTGGCACACTGCCAACTAGGCTACATGCAAGTGTGGGAAGGCATCCCATGACTGACCGCATTGAGGGTAGACGGAGCATTTCCCCAGGCGGCCCATTCTCGGGTTGCAGGGCCCGTTTGGAGCCCCAGATAATCTCGGATGGCTTTGGGCCGAATGACGACCATAGGTCAGTTGCTCTATTCTGCACACTGGTTCTATCATGTGGTCGGTGGCCTATTTAGGGACCGACCTCCAGTCGGCTGGTTTGGGCGGACTGGGTCGGTCACCTAATTGGGTCTAACCGACTACGATTGGTGGCTATATAAGAGCAAGCCTGTGAAGCCCATCATCATCACTGGCTACAACAACCCTGATTCCTTAGCATCCAGCCTCAATCCTCTACTGTTTCCAGCACGCCATCGAAGCTTCTCACATAGGAGCACACGGTTGGGAGGCAGCGCCATCTATTGTATCAGTTTTACAGTAATCAAATTTTTGATTCTCCATACTATCAACTTTTCTCTCTTGCATACGAGATCCTGTTATCTGTTGAGCACATACATTGTATTGTTTTCCTACATGGATACTAACTTGCTCTTTTGGAACCATATGGTTCCCTAGGCAGGGGAGGAATTCCCTCTCCTTGGGAAATTCTCACAAGAAACCCTTGGTTGCAGAGAGTGAAGTGAGGTTGGATGCTAGATCTACGACAGTATGCAAACTTTACATGCATCAAATCCAACATTTGTGAGATGCTAATGTGTGATGTAGGATGCAAGATGCAAATGTCGCATGCAATATGCTCAATGTAAGATGAAGATGTTACATATATGATGCAAGATGGAAACTGTTACATATGCTATTCAAAATAACAAAATTACTTTTAAAATTTATCAAAATGTACATATTGCAATCTTTAGATACATTTAACAAAATAATTAATTGAAAATCATGTACATTGACAACAACATGAAGTCTATGGGCAAACGACATGTACATTGACAACAGCATGTAGGCCTATGGGCAAACGTCGAACGACAAAAATCAAATTTTATTTTTGAATAAGAATTTCATTACAGTAAGTTGGAGACATGGGCTCCCAAAAATATTACAAGACCAATAAGGTGGCCTATAATGCTAGCCTAAGTGCAAGGCTCATGTCATGCATAGGCCTCATAGCTAATTGCCCCTAACATCCTACTCTCTTGAAGATATCACTAGACTCTTTGCAGGTGGTCTTCTCTGATCGGCACTGTGATGCATCATTTGTTCCCTTACATGATGCTTAATGGCAATTCCATGAGAAGGGGGAGTTTTGCAATCATCTTCAAGGTAATTCCAGGCATCATCCAAAAATTTAATCATTTCAACAATGAGCCATCCTAGTGCATATGTATCTACATGGCATGTGATTCTACCTCGTATTAATGTTACAACTTGTAGCTCAGGTGCAAGCCTTTTTTTTTGCCCATGCTTTTCCTCTTTCCTACGAACTCACTCAATAAATTTGGCATCTGTCTCCAAAGACTACTTCTTCAAATGCTTGAATGCCTTTTGACTCTCCGAGAAGTCCATGGCCATCCCCCAGTCTATGATGCCTTTTTGATAGCTAGACTTTCCAACAACATATTACTTGGGTGTGGTCTGTGTGCATCCAATTTCCAACGTGCAGCCTTGCTGAACCATCCACTAGTGCATGGATGATATGGAGGAGATTCTCACAAAGGACATGGACTCGAGCAATATCTTCCTTTCCTAATGTAGCTTGGATCCCCTCGGTTGCTATGGCCATTAGATCCGCTCCTACACTTAGAACATGGTGGAAGTAGCATGTGAACCTGCCCTAGTCCATTGCCAGAATTTGAAGAAACTGCAACAAGCTAGCACCATTAAAGTATAGTGTGATGGTCCACAATGGCTCTTCTTGGGTTGCTACAATCACACAAATAAGCACTCAATGTAGAATCTGCATGAATTGTTCTCTCCTTACTTCTCATGTGCACATTCCAATATTCCCCTTATATGTATCAATATTCCCCTTGTAATTCTTTCTGGCATATTCTACATGATATGGCAACCCTGCAGCTCCTATCAAGTGCACTTTAAATATGATCCCTGAGCCAATTTTTTGGCCAACTTGTATCTCATTCTCTATGACATATGACAAGTGTGACACATTGTTTATGTTACTTGCCACATGTTGTACCCTTTGGACCTTATTACCTCTCAATGGCTGAGAGGATCCAAGGACTGTGTGCTCTTCACCTACAGCTTTGGATGTGGCTCGACCATAAGTAGTTGCAGCCTTCTTATCCCAGATCTTAGCCATTGTGACCTATTAATTTGATGCAAGCACCTTACTCTTGTACTTGGCTCCCACACCCATCCATTGTGTTGACTTTGAGACATCAAACTCTTGTGCAATGATAGGGTCTACATTGCATGCTTCGATGAAGTGGGTCTCTACATTTCCAATAAAGTTGTCAACCCAAAGCATGGCATCTGTCTCCCATTGTACTAGGTTGATAAGGTCCTTATGGCATCCTTGAGAATACTTTTCTTGAGAATACTAGGTTGATAAGGTTCTCTTAGCATCCTTGAGAATAACTTTCTTCATAGTATTGATTCTCTCCAAACTAGACATGGTTGATTCCATCTCACTCTCCTCCATATTGCACACCCTAACAAAAAAGGCATCCCGAATGCTTTTTATAACTCTTTCGCACTGGTTCTTATTCAGCTCTTCCCCTACTTTTTGCTTAGCCCCGGTAGTTGAGGCCATGGTTGTGAGCATTGTGGTTCTTAACTACTTTTTCGCACTGGTTCTTACTGCTTGACACCAACAAAGAGTTGCATTGTGCCACACAGTAGTGAGGAGGCAGGCATGTGATAATATCTAAGCACTTAGAACTATTGACTCTAATATCCCTATGCATTCTTTATTTTTTAATTACATGAAATGCAAATGAATGATCATGCATCAATGCAAAAGTTTAAAGACTTCCTAAAAGCTAATAATTTCCAATGCATAAAAGATTATTTCAATGCATGCACGCAACAAATGCTATGTAAATCCTTTAAAAGAATGACAAAATAATCCCCCCTCTATGTGGAGATTTGAGGAAACCTGGATCTAGGTCGTGGTTCCAAATAACCCCTAGGAACCGTATCTCGGACCAAGCCCCTCGGCAAAGACTTGCAGAGAGAAGGAAGTTTTACCTCTTCTCAATCTAATTTTGGTGAAAATGAGCTCATCAATGGACATATATCTTGAACTGATAATATTATCACTAGTAATTTGTATATTAGCACCAGTAATATTAATTATTCCGACATCAGAACACTACATACCATGAGTAACATGAAAATTGCCAGCAATATCATTACTATTATCGATGGTAATAATACTATTGACGGTAGTATTAGCACTACCACCAATAGTTTTATGGGAAACTACTGTCGGCAGTGTTAATACCACTGTCAATAGTTATTTGGTTGCTAGATCAAGACCACTTGATAGTACAAAGGAATGATTGCACTGGTGATTGCATGAAATACGTCATCACAACACATAATCACAAGAAAAATTGATTACATAAATATACAAACTCTGCTCACAAATCTAGATCAACGCAAAAAAGCTATGTGCAAATGACAGGTGCAAGCTACGTGGGTAGATGATAGGATAAACTGTGGATAGTCTAATGCAGAAAGGTACAAATAAAAATGTTTAACTTTGTGCAACCACCACACTAAAATAGAACTAGCGTGGTGGTTGCAAGGAAATACATTTTCCTTGGTTTACGATTAACTGCAACCCACAATAACATAGAACCAGCGTGGTGGTTGCACTGAGGAAATACATTTAGGATTAACTTTTAACCACTTGTTTGAAACTCGTTGCTAAATATATGATTAATTGTGGGACTCTAATGTGGGTTTCAAGCCAAATAACATAAAATGCATTTTCTTTGGTTTAATTAGGAGTAGCTACAACCACCTCTAAGAACCATTGCATTGGTCACACCAATTCATTGTCAGCATGGTGGCCACGAATTTAGATCAGTGTGAGAGATCTCCACATAGATGGCAGGTGGCAAGCTACAGCTAGATGATAGGACAGACTATGGACAATCTCATGCACAAAGATGCAACACAGAGAGACTGCATGAAGGAGGGAAGAACTCCTCATATAGTGACATGTGACAAGCTCTACGGTGTTTAGAACAACAAGTTTTAACTGATTGCATCTCATTATTATGCCATTAAGGAAATCATTACGCCAGGAAAAATTCCAATGAGAGAGCGAGTGTCCTGAAATTCAAAACATCGCCCACTAGCATGTGGCATTGGGGACCTAAAATTGCCCCTAAAATAGTTTTGTGATTGGCTACACCCGATCGTGTATTGACCCATGAAGGGATATATGCTCAGACAAGCATAGAAAGTAAGCAAGAGCTAGGTTTGACACAAATGCAAGCAAATCTAGGGGACTTCTAGATATCTTCAAATGAAGGAGCATATGCTCTAGCAAATCTTATGTCACATTCATAAATGCTGCAAAAGAAATTCGTTCTACCCCAAACATCATTAGTATTTCAAAAGTTAAGGCAAGTTGATTTCAAGAACTATGGTTTTGGCCTAAGTAGCATATGGCATTAGAAGTACTAATCCAAATTAATTATAATGTGATGTGATATTTTGTTTTAATATGGAGAATCTCTCTTTCATTCGGGACATATGAGGCAATATTTTCTATTATTAAAATTTGCATGTCAATGGATGTGGCATGTATGGTGTGAATGAGGGAAAAGGTGATGCTTGAAAAGAATAACCTTATAATAGAGTTCCTTTGGTTTGGAACAATATTCATATCTTATTTCCTACCCATAATGTCCACACAACTTTGGGGGGGCTACTTGGGAGATGATGTAGACTCATGACCATTGACCATTGTCTAAGAAAGTGGATTACGAAATGGAATAAATTCCCCACCCAAAGCTTTTTCTTTTGGTATAAAGCTTCAATATGACATTACTTTTGGACATTGAGTGAAAGGAGATTCTTGTATTCAAATATGTGTGTTCGTTCTAATCTAAAGAACCTAGCTCATATCCCATATTAAAATTACCCGCCCCCATCAGCCATGGACTGGAACTAAAGCGACTCTCTACATCTTATGGTCTATTGTTTTATGATACTTGAATGATTAGGAATTGGTGAGTGCATTATAAAAACATGTAAACACTTCTTTATTAGGTTTTTTAGAAGTCTCCCATTTTCATTGTCACTTTCCATTCTTTATTGCTTTCGAATAATGTGGCATCTTAAAGAGGCACCCATAGATGGAGGAGAATATTGTACTCAAAAGCATTAGGAGCACCGAATCAAAAACAAAACCTCGCCCCTCAAGTCACTCCCACTCCCACTTCTTCCGCTCCTCCACTTTGCTTATCCCCTCCATCTTCCTCTAATCACCACATCCCTTAAACACACTCTACGGTCTCTGCTTTTCATTTGAGGCAAAGATTTCTAGTCCATCCAACAGTGTAAATCTTGGCCTAACCCATCTCCCCTATAATGCCCCATGTCTTGTTAATAAATCGACATAAGATTGTATCGTATGTGGAGATGAGACCTCTCATGCCCTTGGTCTAGAGACTCGGCTAAGGTATGGGGACATAAAGGTCATTTAAGAATGTCGAGTTAATCACAAATGACACATGTTAATGAAGTATGTTCTAAGGATAGTTAGAATGATCAATGACAAATGACGCATGCTAATAGAATATTTTAACTAAGGCATAGTTAAAAGATTTTTTTAAAGAAATGGGACCTTTATATTTAACCGATAATGTAGAGTTAAGCCTCAATCATAACATCGCCATTTGCCAAGCTAATCTACAGCTTATATGTATGTTTAACAAGCATCCATAATAGGGGAGGGAGGGTTCCCAACTCCTTTCCAAATATCCACCACTTTTTATTCAACTTAGTACCACACCTTGGGAGAGACGAGCAAGGTTAGCAAGCAACTTGAATGATGGAAGAAAGCCCTACACAGCTGGTTAGAGTTGCGTGCTCGCCCAACGGTTGAAGTTTTGACATAACTGTTAAGCACCCTCCCCAAGCCAAGCTGTGTGTCCGTGAATGCCGGTGCCCTCCTCGACCATTGTTCATCGGTGGTTGGTTGAAGATTGTAGAGGGATGCATAAGCAGGAGTGATGAACATTGGAGGGTAACCTTGGGGTGTCCACCTACACGACACACCACTGCATGAATCTGACTCTGACATGCAGGTCTTTTGGTAAAGTTCAAGTTCAGGCAAGGAAGGCAATTGGATGTCTGGCGAAAGGGAATGGGATATCTGGCGGAAGGTAATCGCATGCTTGACGGATGCAAACGGTCTACACAGGCAGGCAAGGGTCACTAGGAAGGGGATATCCAATAGAAAATGAAGAATGCTACGTCTCGGATTTCAATTTGATTATGTGCCTGCAACTCCGATAAGGTCCGACAAACTGTACGTTGTGATATGCCCCTGATTTCAATAAAACCGAGGAGCTAACTTTCTCGAAGCACTGCGATCCGAATCACACATATGCCTGACTTGTGTTGGTAAATGTCCTACCCATTGTGCCATGTCTTTGTCTTACCCAGAAAGCCCACTTTATATATTTGTGAGCAATGTAGTAAGCTCTGAGTGCAATCCATCTGCCTCCGATTTGCAATCGGAATGGAAGCTCAAGAGAAAGAGCCTCCCAAGATTTCTGTGAGGCTTCTCTTCAACAAGGCCTCGCGGAGGATCTTGTACCTCGAAGCCGGCAAGGACTTCATCGATCTTCTGCTCAGTTTCCTCATCCTCCCCACTGCCACCATCATTCAGCTGCTTTCAGACCATGGCCTTGACTCCATGGCTGTTGGCCTTGAAAGCCTTCGCACAAGCGTCCTCAAATCGAGGAATTCCGACCTCCTCGTTGCCAAAGACTCTCTGCTCAATCCGCACCTTCCTCGCACACTCCCGAGGAATTTGCTCCTCCCCAATTCTGACGACAAAAGCCGTGCAATTCACCCAATTCTCGTGTTTGAATGTGCTAATAGCAGGTGCCGAAAACGTTATTCGTTTATTCCTAGAACTCCGTGTCCAAACTGCGGCAATCCCATGGACATAGAGTGCGAGAGGGTGGATCCTCCGTTCCCTGCCACGAATTCTATTGAACCGAAAACGGCGGGCTACGTCAAGGACAATGTGACATTCATGGTTACAGATGATCTGCGTGTTCTGCCAATGTCTACGATTGAAGCCGTCTCCCTGCTCGCTAAGTGTTCCAGCATGGAGAAGCTGAGTGATTTGGTCAGCTGTGAAGTGGATGTCGGTAAAGCCGAGGTACTGAAGCATGGGCTGCGTTTGAACTAGTTTTCTTGCCAGATCTTGCTGGCTAGTCCCCCAATCTGATTTTAGTTTTGTTTTAGAAATTTAGCTGAAGTTATAATTTGCATCATGCTTTAGAGATGTTGGTCTTTGACCCTTCATGACGGAGAAATTGAGCAACACGTAATAGATATGTTGTGCACTACAGGCGATCGAGCTGCTGGGCGCCTCAATGCAGTCCCAAAGCATTCTGAATGACGTATTTGGGAGTGCGTTGCCAGTAGATAAAAGTTCGGGATTGAGAAA
This sequence comes from Dipteris shenzhenensis, assembly GCF_047967505.1. Classification (NCBI taxonomy): domain Eukaryota; kingdom Viridiplantae; phylum Streptophyta; class Polypodiopsida; order Gleicheniales; family Dipteridaceae; genus Dipteris; species Dipteris shenzhenensis. The sequence continues at coordinate 34,847,857 of NC_141628.1, read as the reverse complement.
CCAGATCAATGCATTCCGCAAGAGTACGCAACGCACCATTGCGACATGCTACAGGAAATGACGACTACCAAATACTGATGAACGGAAGTACCCCGGGTAAGGAGGATCAAGAAAATCGTCTACGACGACTAAAACCTTTTTAAGCACTACAGAGAACGGCTCTGGTTGAAGACTGATATCATGTTTAAAGACTTCACAATCATGATAGTTAACTTATGTGTTCGTTTTAAGATTTTCAAGACTTTCTATTTCAGATTGACCCTCTATATATTTCCAGATTAAGAGATTAAGGGAGGCTATTAGAGATTTTGAATTCTAAGATGAAATATTCTACTTAGTATGATTGGAAGATGTAACTTAATATGTGCCCACATACCAACCCATGGAGTCTACAATCGCCAAATCCACTCGCTATTTTGTTGTGTGTTTTGCCTAACATTTAACTACCCTATCCTAACCAAACAAACTCCATCAATGAAATGATATATCCATTTTAACAAAACCCGAATACAATCATCCCTTCATAGTCATCACAAAAGAGAGTTATCCATTCCCACAAAGCACATAATTGGGCCTCCATTGAATAATCACATTCATATCAATAATCACATTGTATAAAACTTAGAGATAATCCATCAAGAAATTATCCTTAAAGTTGCCAATGCCCTTTATTCAATCCATCATATCGTGCCCGAGATCCTACAATGCAAATCCGATGGAGAAGTGTGCCAACTCACCTAGTGCCATCACAACCAAATGATAGTTAGAAAGATTCATTCAAGTTATGGAAGCCATGCTTCAATGCTGACACAGTTGTTATTCTTGTGATTCTATCTATCATAGCATTAACTGAATCTTAGCATTTGGTATAAAATCCAAAATTCTAGTAAACTGTATTAAGTAAAAAGATACCCCTAGAATATAAAATTCCAAGGGACTCCTACAATATATAATTCCATAAAGGAGCCTCCCTTCCTTCATCTCATTCATGGGGGGGTCACTATGTATAAACACTATATATCATGTGCATTTAAGGCCTATTTGTAAAACCCCTTATCTCTGAATTTTTTATTATTAAAATGCACCCTTTTCCTATCCAAACGGTAAAAAAACAATTTATGTCATTTTTACAAAACTTTCTCTATTTAAAAATGTGAGAAATTTTGGAATTAAATATGTCCTTATGTTGAACTCACGTGATCATAGTTGCATTTATTATTGAGTGTGAGCATCTCACTCATCCCATGTGTGAGCATCAATGATACCCATCAATGAGTATCCACAAGAGCTCTTCTTCATACCCTTTATCATTCATTTAGAAGAAAGCCTAGCATGAAAAAATTCATTAAAGATACAATTTCCCAAAAATAAGAACCTGATTGAAGGGGAGGAAACTGCAATATATAAAAATGTTAATAAATTAAAGTCATCCACATCTTGAATCATGCAAGGTACAACCCTTCCCATAGGGTGATACCTTCTAGCATAGGATAAAAAATTAAAACTTTTGTAAATTAAAAAAATTTAGCTACTACTACTGCCCACCTAGCAGATCTACATATGCCCATGTGGACCGATTATGATTTGCCCACATGGCCCCTTCTACACCTATCATGCTATGGGTGTCAAGCCCCTTCATCCTCCTCCTCACATGGTGCTCATGGGTGGTGCATTTTGGCTCTTATATTTCAACAAGATTGGATACATGGCATCCAAGTGGAGTACACTCAAATCAAAGGTCACACATTGTCAAACATGTGGGACTCGCCATGTCGTGATCATCCTAAATTTTTAATGAATACATCAAACCATCTTAAGAAATACTAAAATTTTGAGAGGGTCAACAAAGGGCTCGAGAAGTATCAAAAGTAATTTGTCCCTTTCACATAGTTTGAGATAAATGGCTTAGATTGCAGAATTATTTTACATAAAGCACCAAGCAGCATAGAATACCAACAAAAAAAATCCATTTTGCATAGCTCCTAAATATGAGATGTCCATAGACTATCATTTCCTACATCCATAGATTCTCAACTCCCAAGAATCCATCAACTTAGTGTCAAATACGAGACTATAGGGCAAAAGACAAGCTCTACATTGTTTTCCTATGAGGACTACCTCTATGTTTGTTGACTATAGATTTGAGCCCCTAGTCCAAGTGTTCATAGCTCTTTGTGTTAGCATCACAAGAAAAAAGAGGAACCAAAGTTCTACACAACAATGAAGTTCTAGTATCTAACATAAGTGTTCCTTGTAGTTTGACGCAAACCAAGGACTCCTTTGCAAGAAATATAGTGCAGAGAGTAGATCGAGCCTTAGGAGAAGTAGCACAGCATAAGGAGGAGTAATCATGCACAACTAACATGCAATATAGACAAATCATCAAGGATTTTGCCTGCATCAAAGATTCAAATGATTGCCAAAGGAAATGCTTCCTCTTGGAGGTACAAAAAAAGCATTCATATTTAAAAAAAATCAAAATGGCCAAACATGGTTGGGGCTCATTTAAGGAGCCTAAGTTTTCTTGCTCTCCTTATTTCCATTTAATGGCCATCAAAGGAGTTGCCAAATATCCTGTTCATACTACTTCCTCAATATTTTAGTGACCTCCTTCCTCAAGTCTGCTATGCTTCATTACCATAGGCTACACCTTGGGTATAATGTTTGCCTACTTCTAGTTCCAATGATAGCTTCAAGGGGCAACAAGTAGTCTAACACAGGGCATGGCCAATAAGCTAGTAGGACTCTCTCGATCTGTGTGTTGAGGGCATGGCCAATAGGCCATAAGGGGATGTGTGTGTGTGTATGTGGACATAAAGTGGCAGAGTACTTCCTAAAGCTAAGGCTCCATCACCTCTTCTTTATCATGATCTCCTTTAGTCTTTTTCACTCACTTCCAGCAACTTCCACACCTCTAGTGATGTCGTTGGTGCAGCTTGCCATGCTTTCTCCTCTCATCCTACTGAATGATGAATAGATTGACACCTTCTTACACAACTTGAGGATTTGCATTTTTTTGGGTATTTATTGGGCACATGTCGTCTTTCACCATTAGGCAGTCCATCATTGCAAGGAGTTGGCAGATCATGATTAGGTGACTACCCTGAGTGGCCCATGGACTTTGACAATGGAGCTCATGATAGTGGAAGTGAGAGAAGGAGAGAGAGAGGAGTTCCCACGATATAGTTACATGTACACTAACTTGTATTCCAAGGAAAATAGGAATATATACATGAACCCCTTAGGATTAGGGTTTGTCCCATAACCCTCATCGTGCAATTTATACACCATTATCAACACCCCCTCTTAAGTTGCATTGCATAAGAAGAGGGTGCTTTACAAAACATATTTGTTGGATTTTTGAATGTTGCATAATGGCAACAGAAATAAGGCTCAGGGGGGTCACTATGTGTAAACTCTCTATATCACGTGCGTTCAAGGCTTATTTGTAAAATCCCTTATCGATAGATTTTTCATTAATAAAATATATCCTTTTTCTATACAAATCTGTAATTTTCTTCTAAAATCATTTTAAATACTCCCTTATGTAAGTTACATGTTGTAAATTTTGGAAATTAAAAATATCCTTCTGTTGAACTCACGTGATAGGGTTACATAAGATGAGTGACCCCCCAAGAAATAAGGATAAAAGAAGATGCACAAGAGTGCAAAAAGAGCATTGTGTAAAAAGTATGTAAAAGGTTTACAACTTAACCTCCACTTCCCCCTCTTAAGTTGCAATAGGTGAAGACAAAACTGATGTCAAAAGTGTGCAAAATTATCAAGGGAAAGTGGATTGGTGAAGGGAACTGCAACTTTTTCTTATGTCGGACAATGTATCAAGTCTATTTCTTCACTAAGAACTTTCTCATCACAAACGAAGTGATAATGCACTTGTCATGAAACACTTGGGTTTTTACCAGTTGAATGCTGCTCATATTATCTAAATAGATAATAGTAGGGTCTCCAGAAAGTATCTCAATCTTTGAAAGAAGCTTGCTGAAACAAATTGCTTCACATGTTGCATTGGTGGATCCTCTATATTTTAAGCTTTGGTGGAAGACAATGCCACGGTTGGTGGAAGACAATGCAACCAACCGTGGCATATAATTTTTGGATTTTCTGAATGTCGCATAATGGCAACAGAAATAAGGATAGGAAAAGATGCACAAGAGTGCAAAAAGAGCACAGCGGAAAAAGTATGTACAAAGGTGTACAACTTAACCTTCACTTCCATTTCTTAAGTTGCAATTGGTGAAGACCAAGCTGATGTCAAAAGTGTGCAAACTTATCAAAGAAAGGTGGCTTGGTGAAGATATCTGCGACTTGTTCTTATGTCTGACAATGTATCAAGTCAATTTCTTTACTAAGAACTTTCTCACAAACGAAGTGATAATGCACTTCAATGTGTTTTGTTTTGGCATGAAATACTGGGGTTTTTTCCAGTTGAATGATGCTCATCTTATTTGAATAGAGTATAGTAGGGTCTCGAGAAAGTATCTCAATCTCTGAAAGAAGACTTTTGAACCAAATTGATTCACATGTTACATTGGTGGATCCTCTATATTCTGCTTTGGTGGAAGACAATGCCACTATTGGTAGCTTCTTGCTTTGCTATGAGAAAGCTATGGAGCCAAGACTAAGGCAGTATCCATTGGTCGATCTTCTATCATTTACACTTCCTGCCCAATCAACATCTATGTATCAATGGAAGTGTTAGTTGGATGACCTGGCATAATGTAGTCCATGATCCCATGTACCATGAAGGTATATAATTCAAATTATTATTAAACCTTCGAGGATACACATAAATTATCCCTAATGATTGGAGGATTTTCCTTCACCATCAAGGAGAGGGGTGAACTTCTATACCATCACTTAGTATTGGAGCATGATAACTTTACTATAGAAGGGTGAACCCAATCTTTTTGTGATTCATACATATCAAGAGCAATGTTTTCAGCCATTAATTTGATGTTGATTCCAACATCCAAGTCTAGCAACCAAGGGTGAGCTGTTATTCTCTAGTCCCAGTGGGATAGAAACCCAATTAGGTATAGCCATTAGTCATAAGATTTTTATTACCTTACAATGGATATATTAGTGTGTCCTATTAACTACTTTACTGCACCAATTCTCGATGACCAAGTAAATAGAATACAACCATATCCCATTGCCCTTAACATTGCGTAAGTGAGAATAATCCATTATCATCCCTTTTGGTAAAGTGTTAAAGTGGAAGTCAACTTACATACTCATATTCGTGTCACTAGATTGCAAAAATTACAACAATGGTTCTAACTAGTCTCCAATAGAAAGTCTAATCGTATTTATCAATAGTTGGAGATAACCCACAATATAGTACTCCTCGAAGTTGCCAACACCGTATTTTAATGCCTTATATTTATCAATGCAATCCCAATGGAGAGGTATGTCGACTCACCTGGCACCATCACAACACAATAAAAGTTAGAACATTTCATTCATGCTATGGAAGCCAGGCTTCAATGCTGGCACACAATTGTATCTAGATTAGCACTAAACAAGTCTTGGCATTGTACTATTTTTCAATAGTTTTAAAATGCTTAGAAAATGCTAAAGAAAAGTCAACTAAATTACTAGGGGATCTCAATCAAGTTTTCAAAGGAAACCCCTTGTCTATTTAGTGAAAAAATCTTTAAGAAATAATTAGTGATACTTTCACAATAAAATCTTGTCCCAATCATATGAACTAGAAGCTAGTAGTAATAGTCCTAGGTTAGGAAGATAGCATATAGCAAAGAAGCATGAGGAATGAGAAGACAGCATCAATCTTGATGCATTGAGTCTTGGGTGGGTCCTTGAGCTTCCCTAAAGTTTATAGTCCACCTATAAATAAATAGAAAGAAAAGACAATGATCCTTGTCCAACCAAGGACTCATCATATTTATAGATCACGTACTAGAATACTCCAAACAATAAAGGGATTCATGGTGTGAAATATACACGTAGAACAATTTGAGATAAGTTCAAGGAATTTTCTCCTTTTCAAATCCCATTTTTAAATCAATGTTAGACAAAAGATAGAAATTATTGAATAACTGTACCTATAAAATAAATTGTCTCAAAATAAATTCTTGCCAAGAAGACATAACCATATAGTATATCCCACAAATCTGTCATTCCTAGCTTTCTCCAAGTTACAAACATCTTGACAAGTTATAATTTGTATAATTTTATCAGGGTACTTTCAAATGTCAATAATCATCCAAGTTTTCCTTGCTTTAAACATAGCAATTTTATAATTTAAGAACTTGGAAAAAAAAAACAATGACCACATAAAAGACTTAAACAGACTAGAAGCTTCCATTGACCATTGAGTTCATGTTCTTGGATTATGTAACAAATCTAAACAAAGAGTGGAAATAACTATCTATTATTAATCACTCATGAATAATGGTATAGTTAAAGTATACCCTTGCAAAATAATTAAAGGGCAATCTGCTCCAATTAATAGTAATTGTTGGAGCATTAATATTAGCATGAGATAGCAAAGATATTGCTTCCACATATTTTTCAAGCTCCATCCTACAACTTGAACTTTCCTACAAAATATAATAAACCATGTAACTCTAGTATAATAAATATAAATATAGGTGGTTCAAAGGAAAGTGTCCACTCATAAGCAACATCTTTGATCCAAACCATTTAGGTGCAAGTTCCCAAGCAAATGAGGAGAAATCACGCTTCTTCTAATACCATCACGCTAGAAAGAATTATAGTGGGCATAGAGTACGAAAGCAATGTACTTCTAGCATCCAACCCACCATAACTATTTTGTAGATAAAAAATGTGTATGTAACCTCCATCTGGGTTTTTCTCTCCAAAGGCTAAGTACTTTGTAAAACACTTATAACAACCTAGAGAAAATCACCCTTGAGTTCTTCAAAACCCATGAGTGAGATGGTCTCCATGCGCTTCTCACTAGACTTCTTCAAGCTCACAAACTGATAGAGAACTCCCATACTGCCAAAACGAGCAAGGTCGTAGGCCCATAGTCACTCAAGCTCAAAACATTTCTCACATAGTTTTCCTACCAAAAGTCTTTGTCACCTAGGCAATAAAGCTTACAAATTGTGATCAGAGGTAATGTGTAAATGCTAACGCCTTCTACTTGTTCTCAAAAATTCAAAGGGAGGCAACACACACTATGGGAACTGTTGGTAGTGCTAGGTGTGAAAGTGGGCATAGAAAACCTTCCCATTGAATGCACACTAAATTGCTAGGCATTATCTCAGAGTGAAATAATGAAATTGAGTAGCAGGGGCTTTCTTCTCTCTCTTCTCTCTCCTAGTCATATGTCTCTTATAGATGAGCTATTCGTTGAGCTAGGCTACCTATGCGTATTGGTGGGTAGAGTATTCCTTTGCAACACACATGATAGGGTCATGGAGATGGCCACTTAGAGGGTTTTAAGCATCCTTCAGCAACAAAACCAAGTCTAGCATCTTCTCCTTTGATATGAGGCCTTAACTACACAAAATGGAAAATTATCTGAAGCAGCTAGACCTTCCCCTTGGGGACCATGATACAAAACTCTTCCCCAACCATGAGACAAAAGGTAAATAATCCTGGCCTCTCACTTAATCACGTATTGTCAAACCAGAAAGCTATCATGCACCCGTCAGTCTAGCTCAAAGTCTAGCTTGCATTGCTAATGCACTCAGAGGGTATATACAACCCATCACACAATGAGACAATGACTATTGTAAGCCCATACAAGTCCTCTATAGCTCAAGATGTCTCGCACACACGAATATGGTAAAATTCATTTAACCAAGCTTATTTGCAACCTCAAAAAAATCGTTCTGTTGCTAGGCAATACATCAAGCTGGCAAAGGGACGAATGTCTCTAAAAAGGCTTATCAAGTTATCTATGGGAGCACACAGGTTCGTGAATGTTATTATGGGTATCTGTTGGTTGTTGGGGATGCTACCTTCCACCTCTATGAATTGCTGGAGAAGGATGTGGGCAAGGGTTTTGTGCCGCAAGTCTGACAACTTTGGCTGTCAATATTTGTTTCTAGAATTTTCGAATCAAAGAAAAGGTGTTTCTTACCAACTCGGATAGACAAATCCTTTGTACTTGCCGAAGAGAAAGTGGGACGCCTTGCATGGTATTGTCATCCACTGGACCAGTGGCAAAAATACCCAGCCCCTCCCTTCCTAACATCTCTCTTTGTGCCTACAAGATAGCTTGAGCCTCGGCATGATTTAGCTGGTTTGCTAAATCGGCCTCTTGACACACAAATGAGGCTTTAGGACCCTCATGAATTGGAGGTTCCTCTGGTTGGGGAGGATCCTGTCGGAAAACGTTCTCTCCCTCCATGCTCATACTTAACCTTAAAAATAACAAGATAGAATAATTTAATAACCCTAAACAATATTAAACAATTAAATTCAACATGGATACTCATCGCATCATTTATTATACAAACAATATTTAAACATTTATTATCGCATCATTTATTATCTTATAAAATCATACCAGTTTCAATTATACAAACTTGTATCATGGAGTGGAGACTTGGATGATATACAAAAATTTGCAATGTTAAATAATCATGTTCAAAAATTCATATTAAAATTTGTACAAGAAAGACTCAGTCATTTGCTGCTCTAAGTCCTTGGTGGGGACTGAGCTGTATGTCGCATCTAGGAGCAATATCAAAAACCCCACAAAAATCAACAGTGCTTGGACATCTGTTTGGTTTAGACTTTCCCTGAACCATAAATAGTTGTAGCCGCCCAATTAGAGCTTTTGCGGGTCCAGTATTAGTTGATGGTGCACAAATGTCTATGATCTTCAAAATGTGATGAGACATTGCGTAGACATCTTGTGCAATGTCAAAAGGTGGGGGATTGGTGCACAGGCACTCCAGAGCGATGTGGAAAAATCTTAGACAGGAACTCCACATAGTGTTGGGACTATCACTAGGTAATGTTGGATAATGCTTGCTAGTGCTTGTTGGTGTCATCATTCCCCAATCACAAATGCCCAAATACACTTCCTTGGATGACTTGGAGAAATGTAGCATAATGTTTTGTGCATGCAAATCATTATGTAGGACATTGTGTTGGTGCATGTAATGAATAGTGCAAACAAGTGCACTTACAATATCAAATACATGCTGATGGACCCGTGGAGCTCTAATACGCATTTTCGCATCATCTCTATGTCCCACTAGAGATGGTCGCTTTTCGTCATGTTAGACGTAGGTTAGCCATCTTTCCAAATGATTTCCATTCCAAAACAGAAATATTATCATTGGATTATCATCATGGACTAGACCTATAGCTCGGATGATGCCCGGATGTACGACATGACCCAAGCACTTGGCTTCCTACAAGGCTCTGGCCTTCAATGCATCGATAGGCATAGAATGCTTTAGCACCGTACATGCATAAATTATGTGCGGATCAAATGGTGCGACAAGAAGATTGCACATGCTAGACAATTCTGTGTGTGCCTGTGCCCACAGTTGCAATGGGTGTGAATTGACCGTCATGTCGCTAAAGCAGTATGGGTTGCATGGGTCATCTTGCCATCGATGCAAGTTCATGAAAGCCATGTGATGCAGGTGGTGCTTGTGCAGGCGAGAATGAAGGAGATGGAAATTAGTTAGCTTGTGCAAATAGATTGTTCGTTCCTGGTGCAGGCGAGTATGAAGGAGATGGAAATTAGTAAGCGTGTGCAGTAGGAGGCACAAATGGAGATGCAAAATAAGTTGCAAAATTTGGGCATGCATGTGATTGGAGACATGGACCAGGTGGAGGAAATGCTTGTGGGTATGGAAGAACTTGGGGAGAAGGGATACGAGGGAAGACATGCTATGGTGGATGCATTGGTGCATATGCATGGTGTGGCTATAGTGATGCTTGTGGCTATGGTAGATGCAGTGATACTTGTGGCTACAGTGATGCTTGTGGTTGCAGTGGATGCAATGCGTCTTGTGATTGTGGTGGATGCATTGATTCTTGTGGCTGCAGTTGTGCTTGGGGGAGTGGGTGAATTGATGGAAGGGAGGGCGAGGCATCTCCTTTGCCTTTGAAACCTCGCCATGCATTCTTAATATACGTGACCCTGGCTTCTACAGTGGGACCTTCCCACTTCATGTCACATGAGGTGATGCCTCGATCTATTTGACCAAGGCATCGTCGACTCTCCAAGGTGAAGTGGTTCATGAATTGATCTATAGACTCTACTGGAAATACATCTAGATATCGTTCACGCAAGGTCCTCACTCCATGATCTACCATTGTCCTAGCCAAATTCTGTACAATGCTTTCACTTAGGGGGGTGCACTTCTATTAAACCCTATGTATCATGTGCATTCAATAGGTATTTAAAAAACCCCTCAACTAAAATTTTTGATGCAATAAACACACCCCTCTTTTCTTGTGAACTAAGTGAATTTTCCCTAAATTTGAATTAAAAAACCCCTCTTGTTATTGTAATTTTGTTAATTTTTTAAAAAATGTTGAATTAAAATACCCCTCCTTTTGAATGCATGTGGTACACTAAATTTTTGTGAGGGAACTCCCCAAAGCTTTCACCATTGTTGAAAGCTATCTCAATGATGTCTTGATCGACATTTATTAAGAAGTGCACATTCTCATTTTTCAGCACCTTCCTCTGAGTCTTACTGAGATCAAGATGTTGAAAGTTTCTCTTCTCACTAGCATGAGCCATCTAATATGCAATAAGCTGCAACAAAGAATTCAAAAAAGAATTCAGTGCCAGGTGCAATAAAAAACTAATTAAGCCATAACAATTAACAATGCAATAAATTTCAAAAATGACCTAGGTATAACCTCTCAACTCAAGATCAACTCAAGCTCAACAGAGCTGGTAGCAAACGGTATCCTCCTACAAGTATAGTAGTTTTACATAACAATATCCTTTAAGCCCTAAATAAAATTATTCAAACCAGCATAGGCCAATTTGATGATTCTCACATGGCTACCCCACTAATGTAAGAGAAGGAGATATGGATATGGCCTATACACTCTTCATCTCTACACTTCATCTCTACACTACATCCACCACCGCACTCACAACTTGACACAGCACTTGGCATTGATCCTAATTTCACTATCACGAGCACATGTCAACCATCACAGCCATCCACCTCATAGCAACAACTAGTCTATCAAGAGGTACCCAAAGAAGAACTCAATGGTACTGGATGGACCTGTGAGGAGGAAGTCCAAGAAGAGGTGGATGAGCACCACCATGAAGAGGAGGACCAGCAGCCCCAAGAGAGGACTTCTGACCATGATACTTGGTACGAGGTGATTACTTCTTTTTGCACAGTTGAGGATGTTGTAGATGTCAATGGGTGGAAAGGAAAAATTCAGATCTTTCAGCTTAGTCCAAAGATATCATGGAAGTGCAAGCACTCACGAAGTTGATTCAATGGAGCTTCTAAAAGTGGAGGGGATATAATAAATGACAACAGAAAGGGGTAGCTATGGTAGGCCTGATTATAGTCAGGTCCCCAAAATAGATACAAATGCAGGCCTATAGCTACAATGGAGGGTTCCATTTTTTAAACACATAGCATTTTGGAGGACTTACTATTGTGTGGCACTGGAATGGTTCATCAATCCCATGTACATGCCTATATGCCACAGATGGAGCTGGCTAAATTTTGAATGAATGAAGGAACGACTGATTACAACTTCCTAGAGTTTGATTTTTCAAAAGTTGGGTCATCATTGGCCTTGGCAGCTTAGATGGAGGAGTTTAATACTGCCTTCACCTTGGTCCCTACATTTATCACCACAATGCATTTTTTAAGGTTGCTGAACAATTTGCTCTAGGGCATACCTACAGTGGACCCACCGGTGGAAGAAAAAATCATCAATGACTTCGAAAGGAAATTATTTTCAACTTGAATGAGGGGCCCTTATTCCCTCAAGTCATGACCTATACATACGTGTTCGTAATCTCCACACGGTCAAAATGTTCAGATCTTTAAAGATATGTTTGAGATACATTTTTGGAAGTCGCTTCACCTATTTTGCCACATCTCCCATAGGACCTTCTCAGTACCAAATAATGAACAATTCCCTAAAGTTAGACATCATGTGTTGGAAACAATGGATTGTGAACATGAAGGAGGGCATGTTAACTTCCACAACACTTAACAGTTCATATGTTGTAATAGCAAGCGTATATTTGAAATAGTCTAGCATTTGGTAAGTCGTCTTCTACTCCAGTGGCTTCTTCTCCTGACTTGACTCGAGACATGTGATCGGCAATGTAGTGTTGGGCACCTTTGCAGACCACTATTTTGAAGTTGAATTCTTAAAGCAAGAGAAGCCATTTGGTTATTCTTCCTGTTGTACATGGCCGGTTCACAAGATAAAGCAATGCTTGATGGTCGGTGTAGAAGAAAAAATCATTTGCCAGTAGATAGTGCCAAAATTTCTTGACACTATACACCATTGCTAGGGCTTCTCTTTCTATGATGGTATAGTCGATCTGTGCATCATTGAGTTGTAGACTGGCGAAGTAGAATGGGTAGTCTTTCTTATGGTCACCAGGTTGACAAAGCACACTCCCAATTGCATACTTGGATCCATCAGTATGAACATGAAAATCAATATCCCAATTGGGAGATATAAGGATGGGTGCTATGATTAGGTGCCACTTTAAAAGCTCAAATGCTTGGTTGCACTCTTCGGTCCATAAGCATTCCACTAATAATTTGTAAAGTGGTCTAGCTATCATGGCACATTGTAATATAAATCTTCTATAATAGCTGGCATGTCCCATAAAGACATGTACACCTTTGGAATTTGTAGGAGGAGGCGATTCCATGATGATTTTGATTTTGTCCATGTTAGTGGCAATCCCATGCTGAGAGACGATGTGTCCCAAAACAACTCCGTGGGTGACCATGAATTGGCATTTTATTGGATTTAGGGAGATGCCATACTCCCTTCATTTGATTAGTATTTCTTCAAGACATTTGAAGTGGTCTTGTTTATTTGAATGGATGCACAAATCATCCAAAAACACCTGTAAAAACTTATTTAGAAATGACTTGAAAGCTGTGAACATAACTCTCTGGAATGTGGCTGGGGCATCACAAAGGCCGAATGGCATGACTCTATATGCAAAAATAACCCATTCTGTAGCAAATGTTGTTTTTGATTGGTCTTTAGGAGCAATTTGCGCTTGGTTATAGCTACTGAAGCAATCTAAGAAGCTATATATTTCAGAGCCTGCCACCTTTTCCAACACTGTTTCTGTTAAGGGTAGGGGATAGTGATCCCTAATTGTGGCCGCATTCTCTTACTGTTCCCATGTTATTATACATGTTACATGATGCCTTCCATCAGTTTATGCAAGTTCAATGTGAATTTGAGTGGTCAAATGATGTTTTTTTACCGTGGTGCAGAAGGCAAATGTGTTCGGCATCACGCAGGGAGCCCAAAAATGGCAAAATCCGCTATGGCGCGTATGGGGCCTGTTTGTGCTGCGTGGTGAGATTCTTATTGGATTGCTCAGAAATGACCATTATAGTGCAAATATTTATCTGATCGCATGCTTTTGAATAGAATAGTGAATGAAAATATTAATGCCAACAACAATTAAAGTTACAAAATACAATGACAGTATAAAATAAGTTTTGTAAAAGAACGCAAAATAGGGCACTGTATAAAAAGTATATATGTATTCATATAAAATAAAATTTCTATACAATAAGGCTTCAGAGCCTTTCTCTCTTCTCTAGAACACTGAGAACGTCGGGCTTTGAATTCCCAAATACACTCCTAGCTCTAAACCTAGTCGATAGAGAGTCAATGCTATTGTCATTGCTGGCCAGGGACATGGCTGTTGCCGTCAATGCCATACCTTGAAAATTGATTCCAAAGGCATTGAGGGCATCCATGCAGTTCACCAAAATGACCTTGTCAGCATTGCGATTGATGTCAGCATGACCAATCACTCTTGACAAGGCCTTGCACTTTAGGAGGTCATCAGTGCCATGTGGAGAAAAATTTTTGTGGATAACCACAAAGCGCTCTTTTGCTTGGCCATGGTAATGTGCCAATGAGTGATCTCGGCCGAAGCTACTGCAAACAAGGCATTTCCAAGATGAGAATAGGTCGACCTCAAATGCCTCGTGCAACAGTCCAACATTGCATTAGAATTCCATTAAAGTAAAAGTATACCAAGAGATAAGAAATTCAAAGCTCATAGTTTCTTACCACTATGGAGTCATCATGCTCAATCCCTTCCTCTTTGTCAATGAGGATGCATCTAGAGGCCTCCTACTGTCTGGAGTGAGATGTGGAGGCTTCTTCTGGAACATCAGGTAGGTCGGAGTAGATTGATATCTCTTCATCTTTGATTTGGGCCAGTGTTAAAGCAAGAACCTCTTCTATTGAATCATATGCTCCCAAAAACCTAGGCTCTTGCATAGTCATATCCACATAGGATACCAAGAGCTTCATCCTCCCAGAGACCAAACATAACCTCTATGTCATGGAGAAAGAGGTATTATTCTCCATCGACAAGAAGGGGAGCAAGAAACCATATCATTGTTGCAGGGTCAACAAAGGTGGTGCCCGAGGTGGATGGAATTTGAGAAGTAGAATGGGGTTCAGGAGGTCATTGGAGCACTTCCAGGGCCAATGTAGCTTCCCGCTCCTCAACTTCTTCATCTATGGTCTCTTCATTGTAGATGTTGGGCTCATCTACAAAAATAAGAGGATCGAAAAGGGCAGGGGCAAGGTCAGGGCTTGAGGTCGAGGCCTCCTCTTCCATTTGTCCCTCCTAGAGAAGGAAAATAAAGGTCATTTCCCAGGATAGGAACCTATTTCCTGTGTTTTCGACGACTCCACATGCTAGGAGGTCATCAGTGTCCACCTCCCTAAACCCTAGGGGTGTGAGCTGTGCTCGAAAGTGATCTAAACGCTTCATGAACCTGGGTTCTTGATTGAACAAGTACTTCAAATGATCAATTGGGACCCATCTTTTTGTAGACTCATCAAGTTGATATGCAAAACTCACGATGTAGTCTTGCATGTACTTGATGAGGTCTTCAAAGTCATCTCGAGCTCCCAAGTAGGTGCCTAGGACATCTATGCTCTTATCAAAGACAGGAAATAACTCCTCCTCTCTATCAATTAATGGAGTATGGGAGATGAAATCGTGGAAGGCAGACCTAGCAAAATCCATGGTAGTTTGGTAGCTAGGAGGACTATGGCTATGATAGTGAAACTTTGAAACTAAAGTAACTTTATAACCTATATATACCCAAATGTTCTAAATATAAAAAATAAAAAGAATTATAAATTTTTTGGGAAAAACTTGACATTGACATGAAACAAAACCATTCAAAACATCAAAATTAATTGCACCACTATTAATTGGAAAATATCAAAATCCACAATTGTTCCACCCCACATTTTCTAGACAATCTTCAATATTGCAAGAGGGATAAAAGTGGCACTATGCACGAGCTTCTCTGCATGCTTTCCTACCTTTTCACCATTTAAGGTAAAGTGAAAGGACTCAGACATGCCATCCTCCATGACCAATAGGTGTTCCTACACGTCCTTGAGAGTCCACTGTGACATGACAGTCACATTCTTGACATCTCCTAAATGAGAACCAATACATAAACTTACCCCTATATTATCATCATCGTTAGAGTCAAGGGGGAGCCAGTTGCCACCTGTTTTCTTCCAAAGCCTATATTGGAAAGCAAAATATAACATTTGGTGGGACATGTGGTACTTGATAACCACATTGTCCTTACATACATGGCATTGAAAAAGATCACCCTTTTGTTCACCTGACCTACTTCCCCAATTCACCCCAAGCAATTCCTCAAGGGCATTCTCACGTAAGCACTTGCATGACCACATGGTTTTTGTTCTATGTATATGGATATTATGAAAACAACAAGCAAAAATGTGCAGAACCAAGACAACCTTATTCATTTAGAGCCAAATGTAAACTTCATGGCCATGCCCACATCCTTTGCAATCTTTTCCTTGTATGATTGCATTGTCCTTGTGTCCACCATGCTGCAATCCATGTCTTCAAGTTGTGGTGTTGCAATGCATTGAAGATGGCCATAGCCTGATACCGTCCTTGGAGTAATGTACTTGGTATTATACCAATACATATTTCTCTGTTTCAAAGCAGAGGACTTCTCTCCAGCATGCATTTGCCTTCCTAAATCCTCATGAATGGCAGTAAACTTACCTAAGAAGCACTCAGCTGGTTCCCACTCCTCAAAGTCTGAAGGAAATACATCTACTATGCACAAATGCTATTTCAAAATACAATTTCAAACCGACTCATTACACTGGTTCTATTTCAAAATACAATTTCAAGCTGACTTATTACACTTCAAAATCTTACACAAAATGTAGACTTACAATGCGATGGTATTGTCGATTGATTGCTTGATGAAAGAAGGTGCATGTCCTTCCCCATGTAAATGTGTTGCATCTTTGCAAGCAATCCTTTCTTCCCAAGCAACTTCATGATGTGGCCCTTCCATTCATGCAAAAGATCACCTCTTTTGCTCTTGGGAAGCTTATGTGGACCCTTGGTAGATCCTCTCATGACTATCCAATCATTCAAGCTGTAGGTGCAAGGCACCCATTCACCCAGTGCATTTTGCTCCTGTGAGACACAGAGTACATGTATGGTCTCCTCACCATGCTTGTACAGAGGTCACAACAGCAATAGTGGACTAGAAAGTGCAGCTTGGAGGGAGAGAGCAGCTCTGATAGAGGGAGAGAGAGGGAGAAGGTATAGAGGGTGCAATTGAAGCTTGAGAGAAGCTCCAAGAGGTGCTATAGCTAGGAATGGAGGGAGAAAGAGTAGAGGGGGATGAGCAGCTACTCCAGGAGGTGTTATAGCTAGTAATGGAGGGAGAAAGAGCAGAGGGGGATGAGCAGCCACTAAAGGAGGTACTGTAGCTAGGAATGGAGGAAGAAAGAGCAGAGGGGGATGAGCAGCTGCTGTTGTAGGAGGTGCTGTAGCTAGGAGTGGAGAGAGAATGAGCAGTTGCTACAGGAGCTGCTGGAGAGGGAGAAACACAGTGAACCAGATCAGGAGGGGGGAGAGAAGATGCCAAATGAGTTCCCACGTTTGAAAAATGGAGGGAGAATGGAGCTGGACCAGAGAAGAGGAGGGGGCAGGCCTATAACAAGCTAAGAGGGGGGGAAATTTCACCCAGAAGGGCCCACCGCCTCTTGAATGACTTGTAGGTTTGTTTGGGGGAGGTGCAAAGGGAGAAGGGTCAAGCATGGGTTGAGGGGGGGGGAGGGTTTAAGTGGTCCTAGGTGTAAGAGGAGTAGCCAATAGGGGCTGTTTGTAGGTCTGCCCACCCTCCACCTCAACATGGCATTGCCCCACAAAAAGGAGCACTCCCATTGGTACACCTCAAATACCTCACTAATCCCTTGAAATTAGGAAGCACTAATTGGGGGCCCTTTGGAGACCCCAATTCTCCCCTAATGCATGCTTCATACAATCACCGAACCTAACCTCAAGGAAGCAATTGAATTTTTATCCATAGTCTTGGGTGTGGTTCTGGTCGGGTTGGTTGTTCGTTCGATGGCCTTCTAGAGAGGAGTGGAAAGAATCCCTCCTTCCACTCAAATCATTTGTTTTGTTGAGTAGAAATATAAAAGAAGATTGGATCTAGCATGTGTGAAGATAGTGGGAGAGAGGGAAGGAGTCTCACTTGCAGCTTTCTCACATACACAATGGGGGAATACACACAAAGGTGGAGGCTGAAAACAGTTTTCCTCTTCTTAGTTGTGAAAGCCAAAAGAACTCAAGTACAAAGAAATAGAAGAACCCTATATGTGGGTCTCAAACCAAACTCAACTAACTAAGGTGGCATACTAACTGAGCCACAAACTAGAGTAGATAAGGATAGCTGTCATCCAGCTATTATTCGTGGGTGGTGTACCAACCGCATCTGCTGCTAACAAGTCGGTGACATAAATGCACAACGGTCACCCTGGCATATTGCGAGTGGAGCTCGATATCTCAACACTCCCCCTCGAGCTCAATCCCAATTCCTGCACACCAAGCATCTCTGAACTTGCGTAGCTTCTCTATGCCCAATGCTTTCGTGAATATGTCAGCTACCTGATCCTCTGTGTTGACATAAACTAGATCAATAAGACCTAGTAAAACCTTCTCCCGCACATAGTGATAATGCACCTCAATGTGCTTTGTTCTAGCATGATAGACTGGGTTATTTGCCAAGTGTATACTACTCATGTTGTCACAATAAATGACAACTGGCCCATCTGTAGACTGATGCATATCATAGAGTAGCTTATGCAACCAAGCTACCTCACATGCAGCCATTGCTGCACCCCTGTACTCAGCCTCTGTGCTCGACAAGGCAACTATAAGCTGTTTCTTGCTGCTCCAAGTGACTGCAGCACTCCCAAAAGAGAACACATATCCACTGGTAGATTGTCTATCAGAAATACTACCAGCCCAATCAGCATCAGTGTATCCATGCAACTGTATCTGAACCCCAGCCTCATAAAATAGTCCATACTGCAATGTGGACTTCACATACCTGAGTATGCATCTAGCCGCATCCAAATGCGGTTTCCTTGGAGCCTGCATAAACTGACTTACCAATCCAACAGCATAGCTTAGATCTGGCCTGGTAATAGTCATATAAATCAAACTTCCTACTATGCGTCTGTACATAGTAGGGTCTTCCAAAAGCTCACCTGCATCTGTGCTCAGCTTCACATTCTGCTCCAAAGGAACTGAAATAGGCTTACAGCCTGTCATCCCATATTTGGATAGCATGTCCAATCCATACTGCCTCTGCAAGAGCTGTATCCCACTTGGTGATGTAATCACCTCAATGCCCAAGAAATAACACAGCTCCCCAAATCCTTCATCTCAAAATTCTGCCTCAATAGCATTTTCACATGAAGGATATCTTCATCACTATCACCTGTGATGATCAAATCATCAACATAAATGACAAGCAGCATAATACCTTTCTCTGTTTTTCTCACATAGAGTGAGAAATCTGCCTTGGAAATATGAAAGCCAATAGTGACAAGATACTATCCTATCTTGTCAGACCATGCTCTAGGTGCTTGCTTCAAGCCATACAAGGCTTTCTTCAACCTGCAAACAAACTCAGGATGAAGAGCATGAACATAACCTGGTGGCTGCTCCATAAAGACCTCTTCTTGCAAATCACCATGCAAGAAGGCATTCTTTACATCCATCTGATGTAAAGACCATCCCTTTGATGCAGCCATAGCAATGGCTGCTCTTACGGTTGCCATCCTTGCAACCGGACTGAAAGTTTCTTCATAATCAATGCCATATGTCTGTGCATACCCCTTGACAACTAATCTTGCCTTGTATCTATTCACAGAACCATCTGCATTGTGCTTGATCTTATAAACCCACTTACAACCAATTGCATTCTTGTCTTTAGGCAAAGGCACCAATTCCCATGTAGCATTTGCTTCCAAGGCATCCATTTCTTCATCCATGGCTTTCTCCCATTTTTCATTTCCCATGGCTTGCTCAAAAGAAGTGGGTTCTGGTTCCTGTATCACTGTGACCATATAGGCATAGTGAATGGCTGTAAATCCATCATATTTCAGCCTATCCATAGGATGCCTAACCCTGGTAGACCTGCACAAAATAGGCTCACTTCTAGGTGCTCTCAAAACATCCCTGGTCTTCCTTACTCCAGGTGTAACAACAGAAGGAATACCCAACTCATCATCAATGCTCTGTTCTGAGCCACTGGATTCACCATCCACATAAGAGTGACCTACATTCACATCAAACATGGGCTGATCTACCTTCTCTTTTCCTTTTCGTGATACCTGCGTACCACTATCTGCATTGCTTTGAGGAGATTCTCCTGATCTCAATCTGCCTGTCCATGGTGAAGTATGTGAACCACTGCTAGAGGACACTGTAGGTCCACTAATATTTTGTGATTGCTGCTGTGAATTCTGTGCAGCATTACCATTTTGTGCATCTACATCAATCATCACATTTACTGGTTTATACCAGCTGCTCATCTCATCAAAAACCACATCTCTGCTCACTGTAAACTTATGAGTAGAAGGGTTATAGTTGCATTAGGAAAAAAGGGAGCTCATTTTGGGGCCTTTTACGGTTTGGAAAAATAACCTCTCAACCAATCAATAGAAGGCCAACGTAACGTTGAAAATTCACGAAAATAAGAGAAAATAGAAAAAAGAAACAATACTTTATGTAAGTACAAGCGTGCTACATTAATGAGGAGATTGGTTTTTTATTCGTAGAAGATCTTTGGACAAGAAGATAGAATCTAAACTGACATTTTATCTGACAAGATCCTTCCCGCTTCCACCTTCCTTTGAATTTTCAAATATTGTGCCGCCTTTCGTGCGAAAGGTCTACCATTCTACACCATTGCCTCATTGTGCAACTGCCTTCCTTTTCCAAAACTGCTCCCTTGATCCTGTTTGGCGTAGAGTAAGATGTTTCTCGTCAACTGTCTGTTTGCCCACTTTCTCTTTCTTGAAACTTCAAATTGTTATCTTAGTTACATTACTTTGCTATTCTTACAGATTCAAAAAATCTCCATGGTGAACCAAAACCACAGCCGTTCTTGTGCAAGACGCTCTGTGGATGATAATGCTACGAAGGCAGAATTATACCAAACATCCTTACCCCGTCGACCTGCTTCTTCTATTTCGTCGGTAGAGAATTCAAGTACAGTCAAAACAGAAGGAACTTGGGAAAGGTTTAGTGTTTCGAAAGGAGCATGGGTGCTCATGCAACCTAGCAAAAGAAAAAGACCCCAGACAAAAAACATTTTCTTGGCATCGTGGAAGGGAAGAGTACGAGATTTTAAAATCACCAAAGGGAAGATATCCGTGAAAGAAGTTTTGATTCAGCACGTGTACATGCATAAAGAACTTGTCTTGCGAGACTATCCAAAAAATCTTCCGCAACACAGGCCTAATTGTATATTTTTCTATTGTGGTTTTTTCCTTCATGAGGTGTATGGATTTTTAAGATGAAGCTTTCTCTCTTAACTTATTGACATTCTTGTGTTGTTTTATTTCAGATTTATATCCTTCATCGTATGAGACATGGCAAAACATCGATTGTATTCTGGGATTTATAGATGTTCTGCATGGATCGATAGGAGAACAACAATACCAAGGTCGATGTGCAACAGAGCTAGCTCAATCGGATATATTTTTTACTGATCATTTTTATCAGTTGCTGGACAAAGCTAACACACATGGTGTATTAATAAAACAAGACCTTCCGGCGTGGAATTCGGTGGATTGGCCTCACCCACATTCTAGTGTTACAGAGGCATATAGGGCGAAGCTTTTTACAGAAGTACAGAAAGCTCTGAGGCCCAATATTGCCACTAGGATAGTAAAAATTTCTTTGTGCATGCCTCTCACAGTTTTTGTAGACTTGTTTAATACCTTTCCAGTAAAGGTTTCAAAAACAATGCTCACAGTTAAAGCAACAAATTCGGCATGCATGCCACAATTTTTGGATAAAGGTTGGGATAAGAAGACATGTAGTTCAGTGTTTTGTGAGGTGGTCCAACCTTCTATGCAACTGAAGTACATGGTTGCATCACAAAATTTTATTTTCTCTTTTTATTACAAGCGCAGTCGAATGCTAGGTTCAAAGCTTGTCCCAATGGACCAAGATGAAGAGTCGTTTGGTGCACAAAATAAACTTATTGATATTGATGTTCTTGAGAATGGTGATGTGGTAGCCAGTATCTCGTTAAGAGAATGTTGCTCCCTAGCTCAATTACGCAGTGACATTCTGTTTGAGACTGAAGGTTCTATCTCAAACGACTTTTTATTTATCTACAAGAACAGAAAGGTACACCATCTGATTTATCCTAGTCTCTATAAGCATTGCTATTAGTTTAATTTACCACTCTAATTCATATTGCTTTTTTGCAGTTACTCAGAAGAAGAGAGAGCTCAGTTAAATGCAAAGACATAGAAAATTTTAAAATTGAGATCACACATACTCCATAAAGAAAGGTTTTGTATTCAATCAAGTAAGATTTTGTACAGAATTGTTTAGCTGAATCTGTAGAACATATTTCTAACATCCATTTTCTATTTATGTACATTTTCATCCAGAGGCTGCTCTACATTTTCTGGAGGATCTTCTCTCTGCTGCTCCATCCTGTCCGTGCTCCATCCTGTCTCCTCCACTGCCCCAGAAGCCTCTCTTTGCTGCTTCTCCACCTTCTCCTCAACATCAACAGCAGGTCTTTGCTCCTGTGTCTGCTCCTCCTCAGCACTCTGTGATTGCTCCTGTGGCATCTGGTCCTCAACATCAGGTGCTTCATATGTGGGATCAAGGTGTATGACACCTTCTTGTACTTTAGAGCTTTCACCCAGCTCCACAGTAGCTGCTACAATAGGTTTGGGGGAGGCATAGCTCAAAAACCTCAAAATTGTATGAGCTCTAAAATTATGTACATAGTTGGGGCTGAAGCTATCCTCTTTCATCTGCAATGGCAGAGGATAATTTAGAACACTTTGTATCATTATGAATTATATTCAAGCTAAATGAAAAGTATTTTTCCTTACCAGATCTGGCTGTTCCTTTTCAAAGTAGCTTGAAAGTATATATTTTGCATTGATCAGCACCCTCCATCCACAACTACTTGAATCATTTTGTTGTGGTGTCTGTACAGTTAGAAAAAAATGTTAGAAACTGTGAGCATCAGCACAAAACAAAATTATTCAATAAGTTCAAAGACATAGCATTTAATAGACTTTTTACCTCTAGACTTAATGGCTCTATTGAATCCAACAGAGAGACATTTGGAGGACAATGATCCAATGCATCTAATAGCCTTCTAATACAACTGCAATATGTATAATTTAGTTAGTATGGTATCAAAATAATGAAGTTTTGAGTTCAGAAAGCACACACAGTACTTACAATTTCAGCTCTCTGTGTGTGTTTTTTAGAGAGTTGAATAGAAAGCACTGCTTCTGCTGGATGTCAATAGACACAAAACTCCAGTGGTCACTGCATAAGGAAAAAAGCATAAGCAAATGAAAGGCTACAAGAGTTCCCAATATTAAAGAAGAATCTTAAAAGAAGTAGTCACCCACATACCTGCTATGATATGGAAGTAGCAAAATGTCAATTACTTCAAAATTGCAGTGTTTGAACCAGCTGGAAATACTCATGGGAGTCTCTTTTGCATCTCTTAATCTAGAAGAAATGGCTGGATCAACAATATGGACTGTATGTTGTACAGAGGGATGAAGCCAGCTTCTCATCATGCTGCATAGGATCAGAACATAATTAGGGTAGGTTATAAAAGAGTTACAAGGAGGATTGATTTGCAAAAAATGTAAAATTTAAAGACACTTACTAGAGCATTGCAAGAATGATAGTATCTGAGCAATACTCATTCTTGTTAGCCAATGCTGCTAAGCATTGTTTTGTCAAATCAAAATCATTGACTGAAACTTCATCCTCAATATGTACAACTACATCAGGGCCCAGCTCCTTCAACCTTCTATGTATGTGTAGCTCCTTCTTTCCAGTTTCCAC
Source organism: Dipteris shenzhenensis (assembly GCF_047967505.1). Taxonomy (NCBI): domain Eukaryota; kingdom Viridiplantae; phylum Streptophyta; class Polypodiopsida; order Gleicheniales; family Dipteridaceae; genus Dipteris; species Dipteris shenzhenensis. The sequence goes on along the minus strand of NC_141628.1, from coordinate 34,824,204 downwards.
ATCTATCACAGATTTTGTTTCTTTTACTTGCTGCTTCAGTGAGTCCTCATAAGCAGCCTTCCCTCTGGTGTTCTTTGAGTGTGTTACCTCAACAACCTTTACCTCATCAACCTTGACCTTCCTTGTAGGTGGAATTAGCAATATATCTCTCATTTTGATGTCCTGCCATTCCACAGGATGAACCAGCTTGTCATATCTCCATCTCACTCTGGACAAAGTGTTGAAATCTTTGGCCATCAAAGTCACCCTGTGAGCATGGGCTGCTACAAGCATTGCATCCTCAAAATATTTCTCCAGGTAATCCTCTGCCATTTCCTGCAAGGAAAGAATGGCAGTTCTATTCCACCTGAACCCAAGGTTCCAACTGTCACAAATTTCTCTCACCAGTCTTTGAAAGGGTGCTTTGGGTATTGCAAAACCTATGGCTTTCTGTTGCCTCCTTATTTCCCTAAGCACACCTGCACCCTTATTCAATCTTTTGGCCTTTTGCTTGAGCAAGCTCATTGGCTTACCCTTCCTGCCATGTGAAGCTCTTCCCTTTGGAGGAACACTAAACTTCTTGGAACCTGTCCCAGCTGCTGTTGCTGCAAGACCTGGTCCTTTGCCAACTTGCCTTGCAGTTGATTTGGTTCTTGCCATCACTCTGAAAAACTGCATACAAAGGATTGGAAAGATATCAAAGACATGAAGAACATGTTCTAACAAAGAAAAGGCAATCACAGGGGTGGTAGAAGCCAAATAGAGAAATTTGCAATAAAATGCGATATGAGCAGTTTGGAATTTCAAACAGGTCCACATCGCATTTTGCTGCAAATTTTTTAAATGAAATGCTGGTGCACTCCTACAGTGATTTCTATGTTTCTCCAACCAAATATAGTATGAATGGAGGTCATGCAAGAAGATCACATGCAAATATCACACTTGAAGATCTGCATTCCTTCAGTGATTTCTCTGTCTTGGTTTGAGCCTATGCATTTCCATACAGGATGTAATTTTTCTATTTTAGGCAAGAAGATTGCAGAGACTAAGGGGAGTCACAAAACCAGACATGTTCTCATTAAGAAAAGGCAATCACAGAGCTGGAAGAAGCCAAATAGACAATTTGCAATAAAATGCGATATGAGCAGTTTGGAATTTCAAACAGGTCCACGTCGCATTTTGCTGCAAATTTCTGAAATGACATGCTGGTGAACTTCTACAGTGATTTCTTTGTCTCTCCAGCCAAATACAGTATGAATGGAGTTTATGCAAGAAGACTACAGCTATGGAAGTCAAAAAACCAGAACATGTTCTCACAAAGAGAAGGCAATCACAGGGGTGGAAGAAGCCAAATAGAGAAATTTGCAATAAAATGCGATATGAGCAGTTTGGAATTTCAAACAGGTCCACATCGCATTTTGCTGCAAATTTTCTAAATGACATGCTGGTGCACTCCTACAGTGGTTTCTATGTTTCTCCAACCAAATACAGTATGAATGGAGGTTATTCAAGAAGATCACATGGAAATATCACACTTGAAGATCTGCTTTCCTACAGTGATTTCTTTGTCTTTGTTTGAGTCTATGCATTTCCATACAGTATGTATTTTTTCTATTTTAGGCAAAAAGATTGCAGAGACTAAGGGGAGAACCCATTGTTCCTGACCTGGAGTCTATCTGTGGATGTGCTGTGCTGCTGAGGAGTAATCTGTGCTGAGGATGATTCTGTGCTGCTGGACAAGATGCTGATGCTGCAGAGTATGGAGGTAGGGAGGTAAGAGAGCAGAGACTGGAGGGCAAGAGTTCTAAAACAGGATACCACAAAGAAGTGCAAAATGAATTAAAGAATCACTAAATCCCACACGTGTGGAATCTAGTCGTTTTTCACACGTGTGGATGGGACCCAGATCTCTTGGAGTTTGAAATCTGGCACGTGTGAAAGTACACTTTATTCCTTGGAACTTGTGCCATTCATTATTTCATCATGAATACCACAACCACTTTTCCCTCCCCTGGATTCCAATCTCTCATCCCTGCCACGACTCTCTCCTGATCCTTTCTCTCTGATTCTTTCCTACCCAGCACACTCCATCCAGACTGCAGCCATCCTGAAGACAGTACTGCCAGATCTCCAGGTTACCTAGAGTGCAAGGTTCAAGCTAGAGAAAGAGCAGGAGATTTACCAGTGCAACTCAATCAGCATGGAAAAGGAAAAAAAAGGTCAGAGTTCTAGTTTGGTTTCAATGTTTTTCAACATTTATTTCTTCCATCCATTGGATTTTTTATGTCCCAATGTCTTCACTCAGCTCCATCCTTCTTCCACAATGTGGTAAATCACCCAGAAATTAGATTGTAGGTTGATATGAACAGAAAGAAGAAATTTGCAACAAAATGCGAGGAGAGTGGTTTGGAATTCTCTAAACAGCCCATATCGCATTTTGCTGCAAATTCCTGTTGTGGACTCCTTGCTCATGAAAATTTTCATTCAATCCATTTTTTCTCTTGCATATGAGAGCATAGTGTCCAGGAATCACTGAAATGAAGCAAGTGCTTGATTTGACATGCACATGAACAGAACTTGAGAATTTGCAACAAAATGCGAGGAGAGTGGTTTATAGTTCTCTAAACAGCCCATATCGCATTTTGCTGCAAATTCCTGTTGTTGACACATTCCTCATGAATAGTATCACTCATTCCATTATTTCTCTTGCATATGAGATCATAGTGTCCAGGAATCACTGAGATGAACCAAGTTCTTGATTTGACATGCACATGACCAGAATTTGAGAATTTGCAACAAAATGCGAGGAGAGTGGTTTACAATTCTCTAAACAGCCCATATCGCATTTTGCTGCAAATTCCTGTGTATTATTTGTTTCTCACTTCTACCTCATTAATTTGCTACCTTTAGCCCTGTGGAGATCTTCCTTGATGATGAGAAATGTTTTTGTTTTGGAACAGCTGGCTCCCAGGCCCCACCTTTCAAGAGGAAGCTAGACTTTTCTGTTGCTATAATAAAACCTCAGCAATCACCAGGTGAGTGATGAGATGTCATGAAGGAATTATCTGGTGATATACAATGCATTCACTGATTGCATATGTCAGCATATAGAATTCATAGTATATAAGTTTTTGAACAGGCAAAAAGAAGAGGCTGGAGCAGAGTGTTGATTCTTCCATCAAAAAACAAATGGAACCAGAAGAGGACAGTTCTCCAGATTTGCTCCTGTTTGAGTTTCTTCACAAATGCAAGGCTCAGAGTAACTTCCATTTATACCACAGTATATTCAACATGGAGTTCTCAATGAGCTCTGTACTGGAGCAACACAAAGATTTTCTTTCAGACTATTGGGATGCCTTCAAAGAACTGACAGAGGCAGGAAGAATTGTGGGAGGTGAAAAGGTTTTTGTGCACATTAATCATATTGTCTCCAATGACAGGCTGAGGTACCATGTGAGCAGAAGATTTGACAGCCTGCCTGATCACTATAAATTCAACTGTACTTTGCACACCAGAAAGTGCAGAGTGCTGGAGGAGAGCATGGCATTTCTCATGTACATTGTCTTCAGTCAGGAGTCCTTGGATGAACAAGGGCAGGAAACAGAAGAAGAAGACACATCTGAAGCTTCTGAAAAGGAGGATGTTTCTTTGGGCTCTGAAATGGCAGAGCAAGAAGAAGATATCAACCTTCAGGATGAGGGGCTGCAAGTGGCTGCTCTTGACCTTGTTCAACTGAGGAATAAAACTCTGAGGGGAGCAGAGCCAGTTGAAGATTTTGATGTTCAGAGCAGCAACTATGCAGTGCCCATGCTTCCAGGTGTGTTGATTGGTGGAAAGGATTATGTTTTCCTCCATGATATAGAGTGTATGTTTGATTTGAGGGAGGACTATGCCATTTCCCTTATTGCCCAGGCTTCAAGGCTTGACAAGGAGGTTGGCATAGAGGATGACCAATCACTTCTGGCTTTGGAAACAATGTTTGATCCTGTAGAGGCCCTTTCATTTTGTTTCAAAGAGGCTGAAAAGTTCCAAGAGCCAGATGAAGCTGCCTTCCAGCTCACACAGGAAGCTATGAATCTCTCAGCTCTATACACAGAAAAGACTAGAGAAGAGGCTGTACAAGAAGGGAGAGGGATAAATCTTTGGAAAGATGAACTGCTTGTTGCTGATGAAAATGAGAAGGTACTTCAAATCATATACTTTGACTTCTGCTTAACTTTAGTTTTGTAGGTTGTGTATTGTCTCACTCCAATCCTTTGATATGTTGCAGCTACAAATTGAGGATGACACATTCCTCCAGAGATCAAGTGGAAGCAGGCAGGTTGGGTTTCGCAAAATGTCAGGCCTAGCTCATTATATTCATGATCTAGGCAGTGCCAAGATCTTGATTTACCATAGGCAGTTGAGCAACAATGGAGAAGCCATTGTTTACTTCCTAAAATGTTTGTCCAGGGCTTTAGGTGGACATGCTCTTTCATGGCAAAAGGAAAAGATCATTTTGATAGAGAGGTTGTCTGCCATAGATATATTTGGAGATTATGTGAATAAGCAGGCGTCTAGGGCCGCTTACTTTTTGTCTTACACTTCTTATGCATTAGCATGTGGTGTTAAGGACCCCAAATATCTGGAGGGCTATGGAAAACACCAGCTTGTAAGGTTTCGAGAGCCACCCATGATCGCATCAGGCCACACAGTCCAAGAAGAGGAACAGGTGGAGAGAGCTGAAGAAAAGGATAAAGAGACAGTCGACATCAAGCCAATAAAGAAGAAAAAGACTCCAATCAAGATCAAAAAGAGAGTTCTGATGAACAGGCCCTGGGAGAAATAGGATTTAGTCATCGAATATAGCACAAACATTATATTAAATTTGAACTGATTTGTATAAAGTCTTTGATATCTGGTATGATCTTGTATAAATGATTAATAAGTTGATGATGAAATGATTTGTACATTTACATAGAGTGGTGTCGTTAAATATTAAACTTAACAATATATTGAAATTGTAAACAAATTGTATTAAGTTCAGATCATATGTTTCACATTGAAATTTTTTTCATGCATAACACCAAGAGTCACTTGTTCCACTAAAAAAATTTCTATTGAATGAGTTTGAAAACATGTGGACATAACCCCAATAAGTTACAAATGAGTCCTATTCATGTTTACTTGTCCATTTATGGTTTCTAAATATCTTCGATTCCCTCCACTGTCTATGTCTCTCTGCTGCAATTGAATTGTCTAGAGCTTGTCTTCGTCTTTGCTTTTGGGCTAGAAGAAAAGCAAGCTTGATTTTGGAGCTAGCAACTTTTCTTTTAGCATGCAGCCTTTGTAGTATGCCTCGGTAAAACCATTGGAAGACTTCCTTCAGACTATTCGCCTTCTGACTCCCTCCATAGTGTTGTGTGTGTCTAAAAAATGCATTACGTGCCATGTAGTGAGACTTCTCCATGCCTTGGGTAGACCAAATAGCTGGGCATCCATACTTTTTGACAAAATAGGGAAGGTGGTTGTATATGATATGCTGTAAGACATAAGAATGCATAGTAAGTAATAAAAAAAAGAGGATCACACTTAAGTAAAAAAAAAAGACAGAACCTTACCATGTAGTGAGTTATATTGCAGGCTGTCCACGCGTCTTTCATTGACTTCCCAAAATGTTTAATTGCCTCCTCAAAGTTCTTGTAATCACTCTTTGTCCATGTTACTTTGTCACAGAACATGAAGAGTTGATCAAGAGACCTCCACACCTCTGCCTTCCTATTTCGTGCTTCCCCATCTGCCTCATGATCTTTCACAGCATTATGGACTTGCTTCCACAATCCATAATTAATCTTTGAAACTGCTCTACCTTGCCTTACTTGCTTACTGTGTTTGGGTCGAGACAAGAATCTTCTTGCCTTAACACCACCAATAGAGGGCTTGATTGGTACCTCCTTGCCATTGGTAGACTTTTTAAAATCCTTTGTGATTTGAACATCTCCTCCATGCAGACCTATATCGGATAACACTTTTTCCAATGCTTGAAGAGCATCCTTTCTATTTTTTTCGGGACGGAGTTTCCAAGCAAATCCAATATATAAAAATACCAATTTCTCAATAATTCGACATAGACCATGCAATGTGCAGATGTGAACATTACATAGTGGAATGTCTAGAATGGCCTTGAAGTCAGGGTCAACTTTATCTCTATTAGGTGCTCTCTTCCACCATTTTGAATCCATTACTTGAGCTGATTCTTTGCAGTAAAGACAAGGAGACTTTGAGTTGCCTCCTTTACTAATGTTATACATGCACTTAAGTGTTTTAAGATCCCCGGCCATGTGCCACTCTACTTGAAAATCACCTTTTCCTGCAACATGGAGATTCTCGCCTTGCACTTGTCTTTTGATTATTGTTGGTATTTCCGTGTGATGAAACACCCAATCTAGTGTTTCATGGTCTTCGGTCTTCACCTGCGAGATTATAGAAAACAAAAGTATTACTATATCAGATTTGAAAACAATGACCAAAATCAAGTATAAAACAGCCCATGATCATACCTGGAACGAGCCTAACCACCATATGTGTTTCTCTGACTGCACACTAAAATACTTCGAACTCGCTTCAGTCAATGATGTATCAATCGCTCCATTCATCAATGTAATAGTAACTCTTTCCATTTTCTTTTCCTTTACAACCTCACACTCATCCAATTTGATAACAAATTTCAAAATGCCTTTGCACTCCTCAAATGTTATTCCATAAAACTCGACCATTCTTTTTTGAAGTTGTTGCAGATCTAAAAATATATTGTTCCAAGGATCATACACAGTGGTTCCTTTAACACCATGAAATATTTCTTCAATATGGATATACTGCCCAATAAATTCATCTATACTTTCATTCAAATGACCTCTTATCCTCCACACGGTTGCTGGATTTGGCAGTAAAACTCGTTTAATCCTTTGATCTTTTAAAGTTGAGGATATCGCATGAAAAATCGAACTATATCCCTTCCTGCTAACTCCACTAACATCAAGAGCCTCTTGGATTATAGTGCCATCAACTTGATTATTGGATACAAAGTCCTCTACAACATTGCGTTTGACTGTTTTGTATTTTTTTTCCTCAATCAAACCTTTTGCTACACCACAAGAAAGCAATCCTTTCATTTGTTTAACAGGAAGAAGGTTCGGGTCCATATTTTCTTTTGCAGGCTCCAATAATTTCCTGTAATAACAACATTATATGACTATATTATTCAGCACCTCCATTCTTATTTTGCGACAATCAACGAAATAGATATAGTCTGGAAGAGAGCCTTTTTGAGTATACAAAATGATAAATTTCAATCTAACCTTGCTTCCTGAATTCGTCGCTTGCATCCACCAGTCCCAGCCTTCAAATTTGCAATGTTTTTAATCTTTCTACTACGTTGTCTGTCTCCAAGCACGGTTCTCTTCTTTCTTGCTCTTGTCAATTCTTTTTTACTCTTTGAATGCTCCTCGATTTCATTCTGCAACTGCTGCTCCAATTGTGCACGAATGGCTATCTCCTCCATCTTGGCCCCCTTTTCTTGTAGGTACATCATTTTATACGTTTCCGCAAATGCAGATTGCGCTGAAATATAACCAAGAAGTCCATTTTGTCCATCGCCGACAAACCTCAGTAATGTGGTGGGATTGACAAATGGAGGTGTAGAGTTTTTTACTTGACATTTTGGATATATGCTTCCATCGCACCATAAGTCAATATGTTGAAGCCCTTCTCTTCTCATATTTTCCCACTGTTGAGCATTCAGCACCGTATCCTTTCGTCTTTTTTGTGCTGGAGCATATTGTTCTTCCAAGTCGATGTGAAGATGGTGTAATCGCTTCTTCTCAGATAGTGACTCACTAGTATCGGCCATTTTTTGTGCTCCTCAGGTTGCGAAGTTTGTTTTTCAATCTCATAGTCGTTTTGTAACATGAATCGTGGAAGTGTGGCGGTATCCATGTGAATATTTTGAAAACTTGCAATCACTAAGTTCAGTGATGGACTCTTAATGAAAGACCTGCACACGTCGGCCAAAGAGATGCGGAATCTTTGGTAAACAAAAAAAAATCTAAGAGGATATTTAATACAAAATCATGTTAGTCAGACAAAAGATTATCTTATTCCTTTTTGAATTGACAGTTCTGTAGTCCTTACTGACAAATCTGAGCCACGTTTCCGTATTTTACTATTTTTGAGGTCTTTTAGGAGAGAAATAAATCAAAAAATAGTGAATTTCTTACAGGGCCCCAAAATGAGTTCCCTTTTTCCCTGATGCATTTTCCTGGCTTGCATATTTGTGCTATATACATTTTTGCCAGAGTATCCCATGCCTCCTTTGGCGTATTTGCATCCTGAATATGCACAATCATGGAGTCCGAAATACTGATAGACAGCCAGTACATAACTTTCCTGGCTCTCTCATGCCATCCTTTGAATGCCTGCATTTCCTGTTGACTGGGAACATTAGGAAGAACAGGTTCTTCTTCATTTCCTGTAATGAATTCCCAATAGCCTTTTCCCATCAAGAAATTCGTCATTCTAAACTTCCATGCCTGGAAGTTGTTCTTGTCAAGCTTTTCAGTGACAATCTGTGAAAGAGAATCAGATGCCATTACAGAACACTGCAAAATATTCTGTCACTGCAAAAACCACAGCTTTTGCCTCACACGGGCAGATCTGCAAAACTGACGAAAGTGGTATTTCACGACACAGTCACTTCCTAGTGACGATTTTGCATCAACAGGCAACAGGCATGAATCTGTAACTCCCAATATCTCTGCACACAGGCATACGATGCAATTTCTGCGGCACCTTTCCACCGACTAGCCGCGCAATGGTCGCACAGCCAAAAACAGGGCCTTTTTCTGAGTGCCTGCGAAGAACTTCCGCCTTCAGAACGGGCCCCGAAACGGCCTTAAATCAGAAAAATAAAGTCACTGAGGGCTTTGTCCACACCCGCAGCATATACTGCGCTCTCGCCACACCGCGAAGGGCGTCTCAATGTGAAACAGTGCACTCCTACACTTCTGGCTGTGCTACCTGCAGAGATTTGCTCCCAAACTCGAAATAGGAAAGCAACACTGGTCCTCTTACCAGGACACCACGAACTTGGCTTGCTTTCTTGAGCTCCTTACCACGAACAAGGCTCTGATACCATGTGAAGATTGTGGGAGAGAGGGAAGGAGTCTCACTTGAGGCTTTCTCACATGCACAATGGGGGAATACACACGAAGGTGGAGGCTGAAAAACAGTTTTCCTCTTCTTAGTTGTGTAAGCCAAAAGAACTCTAGTACAAAGAAATAGAAGAACCGTATATGTGGGTCTCAAACCAAACTCAACTAACTAAGGTGGCATACTAACTGAGCCACAAACTATAGTAGATAAGGATAGCTGTCATCCAGCTATTATTCGTGGGCGGTGTACCAACCGCATCTCCAGCTAACAAGTCGGTGACATAAGTACCCAACGGTCACCCTGGCATATCTCGAGTGGAGCTCGATATCTCAACACCCATATGCAAGAATCATCACATGAAGGAGATCAAAAAGCTCAAACTTCAATGCAGGGACAAGAAGAACAGGCACACTATCACAAACGTGTAGAACATGAGCGCAAACTTCTAGAGCCAAAAATGGTGGATGTAACTAAGGATGATGAAAAACAAGCCTTGAGTGTACGGGAATTAGCAAAAATTGAAGAAGATCAAGGTCGATCCACTGCAGTTATGCTAGAAGCTCTTGCTAGCAAACCACGACGTGAAATGCAAAAGGCTAGTACTGCAAAAGCCACGGTTCCAAGCAGTAAGAAAAGACATCGTCCCACTATAGAGAAAGATAATGTGGATGAAAAACGGTCAAAAAAAGAGAAAGATGAAGAAGACTCAGAATCCGAGGCTGAAGATGATCAGGATGAACTCACATCAATCAAAAATCTTAATCTGCGTCTTAATGAAGCAGTTACAGATGATGATGTGGGATATATCTGGGGTCAAAGGATGTGGTTTGTGAATGCCAAAGATGTGGAAGCTGCAGCTCTGTTTACTAATAGCCGAAGCCTTGATATATCCTATGCAATGCAAATATACGAGGCTTTGAGAGATGGTAAGAAACCTGTGGCAAGCAATGTGGTCTTGCACCCAATAATGTTTTGTCCAACCAAAAATAGTTTTCTGGATCAAATAACATGAACAGGGCCTACACATTTCGAGGAGATCTTCAGTCAATTCTTTAAAAACACTCTAAAAAATATTCCACATGAACAAGGCGAAGAGGCACAAGGAGAGAATATGCTAAAGGAAGTCAAGAAGGAATTTCTCCTTCATTGCAGATTCTAGCCCATTGATGGTCAACATTGGGCTTATGCTTGTAATCAGATCGCAAGGGAAGCAAAGGAGGGCAAAAGACTCACTCCAGAACAATTTGTAAAGATAAGCTCATTCCATTATTATCCTGCAACGATCTGTATATTCAAGCATGAGATTAAGTATTTGATTGAGTCCGAAAGACTTAATCATTATGTCCATGGAAAGCGTAAGATATCCTCAACATCAGAGGTCTTACAGAAGGCAAGGGTGATATGGACAACATTTGGTTCTCCAAATCTTGATTTGAAGCAAAAGGTCACAAAAGCAGACGCCGACACACTCACAAACTTTTATACTTCTTTGAGTGCAGTTGTGCCTAGGGGAACCCAAGAGCGGGAAGAAAGTATGACAAGCCTCAAGGTGGTGAGGGACAGATATGCCGACTACACTTTTATCATATTTTGTCCTGTTGAAGTGTTCAATGAGATGCTTGAAACGTGCATTGCTTGTGAGCATGGGACAGCTGACCTATGAAGCTCCTTTGTTTATCTCCGGCAAGTCAAAGTTAATGGATAAGAAGGAGTTGACGGCAAGGATGTGGAGGCCTGTAAAGTACTTACCTGATAAGTATGCATCCATGGCAGCACAAAAAATTTTAAAGAAAGAATGGTTTTTTGGAAAAAAAGACAAAGACCACTGCATGGAAGAATGCATCAATGTACAGGTGAGGCGTGATGCAGTGCATAGTGCCATCAAGTATTTGTTGTCAGAGAAACAAATTCCACTTACTCATTGTAACATTGACTATAATGTGGTGAAGCATATAGCTTCTTTGTCAACACCCAAGGTAAAGCTATGGGCAAACAGGTGGATTAAAAAGGATGAAGATGGGTCGGAAATAGTAACCTCTTATATGAGAAAAGAGATCCCACAACAGGTGGTTGCATATATGGAAAGATTAATCAGCGAGATAAGAATGCCAGCAGATATGCACCAAAGCTTTCAATTCAATGTAGAGGTTACGGAAGAGTCTGGAAAGCTTGTCAACTTCAGGGGAGTCTCAGAAGATGACTTCTTCAAGAATGAGTCAGCATGGGATAAGCCACAACTATTCTTTATCAATGAAGTTTCTAGCGATGATATCCATAACTTCATTGATAGAATAGTATATACCACCATTAGCAAAGTGGCGATTTGTAACATTGTCATATTTGTTGATAAAAAAGACAAAGAAGCCATGCAGGTTACTCTAGAGCGAGCATATTCATCAGATTTGAAGATCTATAGTGGTGTTTATGCAGCAAAGAGAGGCAAGAGAGAATGTGGCATAGCGATTCAAACTCTTGAATCATTCTTTCTGTGTATGCGGAGTCCCAACCCTGATCACTCCTTACAAAAGAACATAAGAGGGAATTCAAATAATTTGAGATTGATGCTAGAAGAGCAAGATATTCCCAGGTCCATACATTATCAAAAAAACAACTATGGAAGTCCTGCAAAAAGTGGGAGTCTCTTGCTTACCATGATGGAGAATTTGCTGCCGGCAGGTTGGGAGGTCACCTTGTGCAGGATGGGATATTTATTTGAGGATCTCCTAAGAAAAGGCAACTCCACCAATATTATTGAAAATAAGCATTTCATGGCCTATTTCCAGCTTCAAGCAGATCTAACCACAGGCTATGAAAAAGAGATAGACCACAAGGACACCGATGACATGGATGATTACCTTGAAGATCATAATGTCCCAGTTGTTGATGATGAAAAGATGGACTTACATGACCCATTCACAGAGAGGTTGGTGGATGAAGACAAATATGATGATGCCTTCTTTGATAATTATGGCTCGCAGGGTTATGAAAAAAGGCCACTACGACAATACTTAGCGGTATGAACTCTCTATTTCTCAACTAAATACAATTTTTTAAATAAGATTTAAATTTAAAGATAATGAATCTAATCTCTCATATTTGTTTACAGGCAATAGAGGGAGAAGAAATGGATGAAGTCAATACGGAGGCACTCCCTTCTACTTCAACAATGCAACCACCTCTAAATTTGATTGAAAAATCAAATTTAGCTGCATTAGATAAAATGGAGAGCTCATTTCAAGTTAGCATCATTTTGAAACGAGAACCTCAGTATTTAAGCTTTGGTAGAGAGGAGGTTTCAATCCTCTCCAATCCTTTAAAAGAGGTTAATGACAATGTTATCTTGGCCATTCTCATGTAATGTTTATTTATTTATTGCTACTTCAATAAGCTAACATTTGTTTATTTATTCACAGTTTAGTTATATATCAGTTTCCTAGTGCAGAATGCAAATCAATTCTATGAGCTAATGTTTGTTTATTTCTTGGTGCAGTGTAGTTATTTATCAGCTTCCTAGTACAGTGCAGCATCATGTCTACATGCTCGATGCTCTCCTTTCTTCTATTCTTAGCTCTCCTCAAAAGACTATAGAAGATGTTTGTACCTGGTTAAGCCCTTTGAATTTTGATGGGGTGCGAGTCATCTTAATGCCTTATCATGAGGCGTAAGTATCAACTCTAACCTTATTTTTACTATTTCTTTGGCAAGTTTGTGTAAAACAATAATCATTTTTATTCTGGTCGTGTAGCTCACATTGGAGTCTGATCTTCTGGGACCTTGAACTCAACCATTTATGGTTTGTGAATTCAATAGAAGGCTATCATGCCAACTCCCCAAGGTAATTATTCTCTTAATATTTTTGATACTTTCTTATTTTGTATCTTATGATCATGATATATTAATATATTTCATATGTCATGTTGGACAGTGCTACATATCTGCTAGTATCTGCTGTCAGAACAACCACGGAGCAACAAGATCAAGTAGAATTCAAAAGACATCTGCCAGTGGAGCAAAAAGATGGACACAGCTGTGGGTGGAGAGTTGCCTACAACTGCATGTTGTTTCTTAGAGAGATTTTTGATTTGGAGTTACCAGTCAAAATGGAATCATATACAGAAGCTGATCTGCTAGCATTTCGGGCTGAGAGTATTCAGCATCTAATTACTACCATTGGGAAACAACATGAAAATATGACTACATTGCAGCATGTATAAAACCTTATCTTTATACTTGTATGCTTGTTCCAGCCTTTAATTGGGATGTATAAATCTCATAACTTTTTAATATTTTCTTCCAAAAGGAGAAGAGACTGAGTCTAATGAAAGCATGCTATCTTTATACTTTTATGATTATTTAAACCATTAATTTTATTTGGGATGTGTAAATCTCATAACTTGTCTAATGAAAGCATGCTATCTTTATACTTCTATGATTATTTAAACCATTATTTTTATTTGGGATGTGTAAATCTCATAACTTTTTAAATTTTTCATCCAAGAGAAGGAGAGACTCACTCTAATGAAAGCGTGTATGAAACCTTTTTAAATTTTTGCTCCAAGCAGAGGAGAGACTTACACTAATGAAAGCATGTATGAAACCTTATCTGCTTGTTTAAGCCTTTATTTGGGATGTGTACATCGCATAACTTTTTTATATTTTTATGGCAGAAGGAGGATGTGGAGGACATAGCAAGTGAAGAAGAATACGATGTAGACTACTCCCTCAATAAGATGAGTCATAAAAATATGAATCTATTGGAGCAGATTGGAAGTTCATTCATTGCTATGTTGTTAATTCGACAACAACCTCATTTTTTTGAATTTGGTGAAGAAGAGATTTCAATCCTCTTGAATCCTAAGAATGAGGTTAATGTCAAAGTCATTACAACCATCCTCAAGTTTGATGCAGCCTTTTCCTTGGCTTTATACTTTGCTTATTTTGATTAAACCCAAGAAGCTAACACTTTTTTTTTAATATAGTAATGTTATAGCAAATTTTCCGCAAAATATACAAAGCGTTTCATATATGCTCGATCCTCGTATTTCGGAAGTGCTTAGCAACAAAAAAGAAACCATAGAGAATGTTTGCAAGTGGTTGAAGCACATTCCTATGAATGATGCACGAGTTATTTTTACAGCATATTATGAAAAGTAAGCATCAAACCCTACTTGTTTTTTCTATTGCATTGCTAGAATTGTCTCAAACACAGTAATTATTCTTTATTGATAATGCAGCTCACATTGGAGTCTGGTAGTCGTGGACATCCTTGCGAAGAAGTGCTTCTTTGCAAACTCAATGACATCCGTCCATGGCAATGTGTTAGAGTAAGTATAGACTACACTTGTTGTCACTTCTTGACATGTAGATTGATATGCAATGCACATATTCACTGTTGTTATATGTTTTGATATGCAGATCAGCTCGAAAATTAGTAGATGCTATCGACATAGTAATGCGGCAATGTGACTTGGCACAACAAATAGAGTATATAACATGTCAGGTATCACATCAAGATAATAGCCACATCTATAATTGTGGATGGAGGGTGGGCTACAATTGCTTTTTGGTACTTGGTCAAATTTTTGAGATGCAAAATGACACCACACTATCAACATATACGGATTTGCATCTCTATGCATTTATAACATGTACCATTCGAGCAATCATTGATTGCGAAATGAATGCCATCAAAGAGTCAAAGAGGATAGATGACCTCAACTCTACAAACATGGCTTCATTAAAAGAATTGGGAAGCTCTTTTAATGTTAGGGTTATGATTCAACATAGACCTCAGTATCTTGAATTTGGGGGAGAGGAGATTTCAATTCTCTCTAGAGCTTCAAATGAGGTCAATAACAACGTTATGATGGCCATTCTCAGGTTTGATACAAACTTTTTCTCTACTTGATAATTCAATATTTTGATTAAATCTAATAAGCTAATAAGCTAATATTCATTTATTTTGATTAAATCTAATAAGCTAATATTCATTTATTTGTTGGTGCAGTATAGTTATCTCACGATTTGGTAGAGTCGTACAAAATCGTGTGTATATGTTGGATTCCCTCCTTTCTCCTATACTTAGCGATAGCAGAAAGACAATAGCCGATGTTTGTAAATTATTACAGCCTTTACATTTACATGGCGTGCGAGTCCTATTTATGGCATATCATGAGATGTAAGTATCATGGCAACCTTTATTTTCATCTTATACTAGCAACATTGTGTTAAATAATAATGGTTCTTAATTATTCGTGTAGGGAACATTGGAGTCTGGTGGTTTGGAACCTTGAAGACAACTATTGTTGGTTTGTTAACTCGATTGCAGGCTTTCATGGCTCAGTGCAAACGTAAGTATTCTATTAATCTGTTGTTACTTCTATATTATGTACCTTATGTGATAGATACACTAAGTTTTTTTAATATGTCACGATGAGCAGGTCGATTGAGAAGTTGGTATCTGCTATCAGAGAAACATGACAGTACAAAGACTCGGTAGACTTCCACAAAAGCGTTTAATAGTAGAGCAGGAAGATGGGCATAGTTGTGGGTGGAGAGTTGCCTACAACTGCATGTTGATTTTCAAAGAAATTTTCTCACTTAAGCCACAGATCTCATCGGAAGACTCTTTGGAGCTCAAATATTCAGAGGAGGATATACAATTGTTTAGGACTGAAATCATTTGAGACCTAATTGCTGCCATTAGAATACAACGTGCAACTGAAGCAATACCAGAGCTTCCCTTTAAGGAAGAGGAGACTGAGTCTACTATGAAAGCACTACACACTACAGAAGAAGTAGAGACCCAATGTACACCTACAGCACCACAGCCTCCACTGGAAGCATCAGAAGAGTTGCCACCGCCTCCGCTTGCATTTAAGGAAGAGGATACTGAGTCTACTCTAAAAGCACTACATACTACAGAAGAACTAGAGACCGAGTGTACATCTACAGCACCACAGCCTCCATTGGAAGCATCCGAAGAGTTGCCACAGTCTCCACTAGAAGCATCATAAGAGTTGTGATGCATGTATGATGTTGTGTTTGTAGTTTTTGTTGATTATACACCAATTTGTGACTTATTACTTAAGTGGCATAATCATGATATTTATATAATTTCTTTATGCACACAATTTTATGATATGAATGTGTGATGATGTGCTTATTTAGAAATAAATCCTTGTGTGATGAGAATTTTGATATGAATATGTGATGATGTAATATTTGTAATATATTTATTTCATGCACACAATTTTATGATATGAATGTGTGATGATGTGATTATTTGGAAATAAATCCTTGTGTGATGAGAATTTTGATATGAATATGTGATGATGTAATATTTGTAATATATTTCTTCATGCACACAATTTTATGATATGAATGTGTGATGATGTGATTATTTGGAAATAAATCCTTGTGTGATGAGAATTTTATTCAGTTGGACAGTCTCCACTCACTTAAAGTAGAGCATTCGCAATGCTTCTCTCACTTTATTCCAACCCTTATCCTTATCATCTCCACTCACTTAAAGTAGAGCATTCAATCTCCACTCGGTTTATTCCAACCCTTATCATAGTGAACACATCGTGCCACTCACTTTATTCCAACCCTTATCCTTATCGTAGTGAACACATCGTGCCTTAGTGCACTTGTATTCTTCCATACTAGTCCTTCCACAAACACTCTCTTATTTCTTACATCCTAGTCCTTCTGAGTAACTTGTATTCTTCTATCCTAGTCCTTCCGCAAACACTCTCAAAGTCTTCTTTCATCCATCCTGATAACCAAGTATTCTTCTATCCTAGTTCTTCCACAAACACTCTCTTCTTTTATCCATCCTAGTGCTTCTCATTAACTTGTATTCTTCTTGTATTCTTCTATCCTAGTCCTTCCGCAAACACTCTCAGAGTCTTCTTTCATCCATCCTGATAACCAAGTATTCTTCTATCCTAGTTCTTCCGCAGACACTCTCTTCTTTCTTGCATCCTAGTGCTTCTCATTAACTTGTATTCTTCTTGTATTCTTCTATCCTAGTCCTTCCGCAAACACTCTCAGAGTCTTCTTTCATCCATCGTGATAACCAAGTATTCTTCTATCCTAGTTCTTCCGCAGACACTCTCTTCTTTCTTACATCGTAGTCCATCTCCCTTTCTTTATCATCTCCCCACCCATGGATGTCCTTGGCATTGTCGAAGACGTGGAGTTCAGAATTAACAATCTCAAAGAATGGATTGCTGACCAAGGAGCACAGAGAGAGGCCAGAATTTGACAAGGTTCTCCTTTGACACACATGGAGAGAGAGGAATTTGCTACACAAAGGCACGTAGAGAGGGAGGAGACTCTCAAGATAGCAGACAGTGAAAGACTTCTAAGACGTATGATAAAAGCACGACAAGATCTATTAGACTTCTTAAGTAACCTGCGTTATCGCAGCTCTCGTCATGGGCGATTTGATGCGGATGCTGAGAGAACAATAAGAGCCTCTCAAAGAAATTATAAAGAAACAATTTGTGATTGCTTAAACTTCTTCTTCGCATGTAATTATGTTGAGGATACAGTTGTGGAGGCAGTGAAGGATTGGGTTGTTGAGAAGATAAGAGAGACCAATGATGAGATCTTCTAGACTTAGATAAGAGAGACTGTATTAAGGTGTTTTTTGACACCATATGGCTTTGTATTAAGGTGTTTTTTGACACCATATGGCTTTGTATTAAGGTATTTTTTGACACCATATGGCTTTGAGTAATATGATATACTTCTTGTACAAATGTGATGTTAAGATGATGTTAAGAGAGACTGTATTAAGGTGTTTTTTGACACCATATGGCTTTGAGTAATATGATCTACTTCTTTACAAATGTGATGTGCTCTTTTTGAAATGTACTCTAGTTTTCATAACATGTCACGCCATTTTTTCTAATTTGATTTTTCAAAATCTTACTTTTTTGTCTCTTTTAACAATGTGATGTACTCTATTTTTAACATCTCACGTCATTTTTTCTAATTTGATTTTTTTTAATCTTCCTTTTTGACTCAATGTTTTGTTTTATAAGAGCCTCTTTTTTTGAAATGTTTTATCCAGAATTATCTCACAAAATGAATTTGGATAGTGCAAGAGTCCAAAATTAATGAAATAGGTGTTTTTCGTCAGTTTTGCAGATCTGCCCGTGTGAGGCAAAAGCTATGTTTTTTGCAGTGACAGAATATTTTGCAGTGTTCTGTAGTGGCGTCTGATTCTCTTTCACAGATTGTCATAGAAAAGCTTGACAAGAACAACTTCTAGGCATGGAAGTTTAGAATGACGAATTTCCTCATGGGAAAAGGCTATTGGGAGTTCATTACAGGAAATGAAGAAGAACCAGTTCTTCCTAATGTTCCCAATCAACAGGAAATGCAGGCATTTAAAGGATGGCATGAGAGATCTAGGAAAGTTATGTACTGGCTGTCTATCAGAATTTCTGATTCTATGATTGTGCATATTCAGGATGCAAGTATGCCAAAGGAGGCATGGGATACTTTGGCAAAAATGTACAGCACAAATACGCAAGCCAAGAAAATGCAGCTCAAACAGGAGTTGCACAATGTGCAGAGAGAAAAGTTGAGCATAAATGACTACCACATGAAGGTGAAGAAAATTGCAAATGCACTTGCTTCCATTGGGTCACCAATGGAAGATGATGATCTAGTTTCTGTGACCTTGAATGGTCTAGGAAAGGATTATGCACAGTTCTGGACATCCATTGCCGTCCGTGAAAAATTTCTTGATTTTGAAGAGTTGTTTGCTCTTCTAATTTTTGAAGAGCAGAGAAATGGGGGTGCATCTTCTTCAGGAGGAACTTCAAAAGAAACTGTCTTCTACTCAAATGCTAGAAGAGGTAGAGGCAGAGGTAGAGGAGGCCGATCTGCAGGCCGTGGTAGAAATCAGAATATGCAGCAAACTCAAGAAAACCAGTCTTATGGAGGAGGACATGGTAACTCTAGAGGCAGGGGGAGCCAAAGAGGCCATGGTGGATGGCAGAGAGGCCAAAATGCAAACAGCAATGTTGAATGCTACTACTGTGGTAAAATGGGACATATGGCTAAAGACTGCTACAAAAAGCAGAATGACATTATGAATGGAAAATTGCAGCAAGGCAATTATGCATCTTCTAGCAGACAGGGGGATGACAGAAATGAGCATCTATTTATGGTGCAGCATATGACCAATTCTGTGACAAGTGCAGAAGAATGAAATGATGTGTGGTATGTTGACTCAGGTGCATCAAACCACATGACAGATGCAAGGAAAATGGAAAAACCAGGATTTGTGGAGAGTGGTGATGATAGTGCACATCCTATTGTGCAGATTGGTAAAATTCCTTTGTCTACACAGGATGGGAAAAAGAAATACCTATCTGATGTATTTCATGTCCCGAACATCACCAAGAACCTAGTTTCTGTTGGTCAAATGGTTGAGCAGGGCTTGCAAGTCAGATTTAATCCTCATGGATGCTTTGTTGAGGATATGAAAAATAACGGTCGCTTGATAGCAAAAGGAAAGAAGAAGGGCAGGATGTTTACGTTGGATGTGGACATGCCTGAATTGAGTGTAGCAATGTTTGCACATGGGACTGGTGTAGTTGCAGATATTGATATCTAGCATAAACACATTGGTCATGTTAATATACAGCGACTTAAATCAATGCAAGCTCAAAATATTGTTGCAGGATTGCCTAAATTCAAGGTTGCAGAAATGCATAAGGTTTGTGAAGCCTGTCAATTTGGAAAACAGGCAAGGAAACTATTTCCTAGGCATGTTCAAGAGAGTAAAAAGCCATTGGAATTAATCCACTCTGATGTGTGGACTACTAAAGCTGCATCTATTGGAGGCTGTCACTATTTTGTCACATTTATTGATGACTTCAGTAGAAAACTTTGGGTGTATTTTATGAAAAAGAAAAGTGAAGTGTTTGGGCACTTCAAAGCTTTTAAAGCTATGGTTGAAAAAGAAACAGGCTTGAAAATAAAATGCCTAAGGTCAGATGGAGGGGGAGAGTACCTCTCAAATGAGTTTGCAAGGATCCTGCAAGAGCATGGCATAAAGCAGCAATATTCATGCAGTCATACCCCACAGCAAAATGGACTTGCAGAAAGGAAAAACAGGCATATTGGAGAGGTATCTCGGGCCATGCTAAATGAAAAAGATCTACCAGATTATTATTGGGCTGAAGCAGTTGCTACAGCAGTTTACATAATGAACAAGACTCCCACTGTAGCAATACATGGCATGACGCCAGAGGAGATGTATACTGGTAGAAAACCAGACATTTGTCATTTGAAAATTTTTGGTTGCATTGCCTATGTCCATGTGCTAGATGAGTTGAGGTCCAAGTTGGATCCAAAAGCTGAGAAGTGCATCTTTATTGGTTATTATGATTTGGTTTCTGTGACCTTGAATGGTCTAGGAAAGGATTATGCACAGTTTCGGACATCCATTGCCATCCGTGAAAACTTTCCTGATTTTGAGGAGTTGATTGCTCTTCTAATTTCTGAAGAGCAGAGAAATGGGGGTGTATCTTCTTCAGCTGGAACTTCAAAAGAAACTGTCTTCTACTCAAATGCTGGTAGAGGTAGAGGCAGAGGTAGAGGAGGCCGATCTGCAGGCCGTGGTAGAAATCAGAATATGCAGCAAACGCAAGAAAACCAATCCTATGCAGGAGGACGTGGTAACTCTAGAGGCAGGGGGAGCCAAAGAGGCCGTGGTGGATGGCAGAGAAGCCAAAATGCAAACAGCAATGTTGAATGCTACTATTGTGGCAAAATGGGTCATATGGCTAAAGACTGCTACAAAAAGCAAAATGACATTATGTGTGGAAAGTTGCAGCAAGGCAATTATGCATCCTCTAGTAGACAGGGCGATGACAGAAATGAGCATTTGTTTATGGTGCAGCATATGACAAATTCTGTAACAAGTGCAGAAGAAAGCAATGATGTGTGGTATGTTGACTCGGGTGCGTCAAACCACATGACAGGTCACGCTGAATGGATGCAAGATGCAAGAAAAATGGAAAAACTAGAATTTGTGGAGACTGGTGATGATACTGCACATCCTATTGTGCAGATTGGCAAAATTCCTTTGTCTATGCAGGATGGGAAAAAGAAATACTTGTCTGATGTATTTCATGTCCCGAACATCACCAAGAACCTGGTTTCTGTTGGTCAAATGGTTGAGCAGGGCTTGCAGGTTAGATTTAATCCTCATGGATGCTTTGTTGAGGATATGAAAAATAACGGTCGCTTGATAGCAAAAGGAAAGAAGAAGGGCAGGATGTTTACGTTGGATGCAGACATGCCTAAATTGAGTGCAGCAATGTTTGCACATGGGACCGGTGTAGTTGTAGATATTGATATCTGGCACAAACGCATTGGTCATGTTAATATACAGCGACTAAAATCAATGCAAGCCCAAAATATTGTTGCAAGATTGCCTAAATTCAAGGTTGCAGAAATGCACAAGGTTTGTGAAGCCTGTCAATTTGGGAAACAGGCAAGGAAACCTTTTCCTAGGCATGTTCAAGAGAGTAAAAAGCCATTGGAATTAATCCACTCTGATGTGTGGACTACAAAAGCTGCATCTATTGGAGGCTGCCACTATTTTGTCACATTTATCGATGACTTCAGCAGAAAACTGTGGGTGTATTTTATGAAAAAGAAAAGTGAAGTGTTTGGGCACTTCAAAGCTTTCAAAGCTATGGTTGAAAAAGAAACAGGTCTGCAAATAAAATGCCTAAGGTCAGATGGAGGGGGAGAGTACCTCTCAAATGAGTTTGCAAGGTTCTTGCAGGAGCATGGTATAAAGCAGCAATATTCATGCAGTCATACCCCACAGCAAAATGGAATTGCAGAAAGAAAAAACAGGCATATTGGAGAGGTATCTCGGGCTATGCTAAATGAAAAAGATCTACCAGATTATTATTGGGCTGAAGTAGTTGCTACAACAGTCTATATAATGAACAGGACTCCCACTGCAGCAATACATGGCATGACGCCAGAGGAGATGTATACTGGTAGGAAACCAGATATTTCTCATTTGAAGATTTTTTGTTGCATTGCCTATGTCCATGTGCCAGATGAGTTGAGGTCCAAGTTGGATCCAAAAGCTGAGAAGTGCGTCTTTATTGGTTATTCTCTGTAGCAGAAAGGGTATAGATGCTATAACCCTTCTACACGTAAGTTCACAGTGAGCAGAGATGTTGTTTTTGATGAGATGAGCAGCTGGTATAAACCAGTAAATGTGATGATTGATGTAGATGCACAAAATGGTATTGCTGCACAGAATTCACAGCAGCAATCACAAAATATCAGTGGACCTGCAGTGTCCTCTAGCAGTGGTTCACATACTTCACCATGGACAGGTAGATTGAGATCAGGAGAATCTCCTCAAAGCAATGCAAAGAGTGGTACGCAGGTATCACGAAAAGGAAAAAAGAAGGTAGATCAGCCCATGTTTGATGTGAATGCAGGTCACTCTTGTGTGGATGGTGAATCCAGTGGCTCAGAACAGAGCATTGATGGTGAGTTGGGTATTCCTTCTGTTGTTACACCTGGAGTAAGGAAGACCAGGGATGTTTTGAGAGCACCTGGAAGTGAGCCTATTTTGCGCAGGTCTACCAGGGTTAGGTATCCTATGGATAGGCTGAAATATGATGGATTTACAGCCATTCACTATGCCTATATGGTCAAAGTGATACAGGAACCAGAACCCACTTCTTTTGAACAAGCCATGGGAAATGAAAAATGGGAGAAAGCCATGGATGAAGAAATGGATGCCTTGGATGCTAATGCTACATGGGAATTGGTGCCTTTGCCTAAAGGCAAGAATGCAATTAGTTGTAAGTGGGTTTATAAGATCAAGCACAATGCAGATGGTTCTGTGAATAGATACAAGGCAAGATTAGTTGTCAAGGGGTATGCACAGACATATGGCATTGATTATGAAGAAACTTTCAGCCCGGTTGCAAGGATGGCAACCGTAAGAGTAGCCATTGCTATGGCTGCATCAAAGGGATGGTCTTTACATCAGATGGATGTAAAGAATGCCTTCTTGCATGGTGATTTGCAAAAAGAGGTCTTTATGGAGCAGCCAGCAGGTTATGTTCATGCTACTCATCCTGAGTTTGTTTGCAGGTTGAAGAAAGCCTTGTATGGCTTGAAGCAAGCACCTAGAGCATGGTCTCTGACAAGATAGGACAGTATCTTGTCACTATTGGCTTTCAGATTTCCAAGGCAGATTTCTCACTCTATGTGAGAAAAACAGAGAAAGGGATTATGCTGCTGGTCATTTATGTTGATGATTTGATCATCACAGGTGATAGTGATGAAGATATCCTTCATGTGAAAATGCTATTGAGGCAGAAGTTTGAGATGAAGGATTTGGGAGAGCTGCGTTATTTCTTGGGCATTGAGGTGATTAGATCACCAAGTGGGATACAGCTCTTGCAGAGGCAGTATGGATTGGACATGCTGTCCAAATATGGGATGACAGGCTGTAAGCCTATTTCAGTTCCTTTGGAGCAGAATGTGAAGCTGAGCACAGATGCAGGTGAGCTTCTGGAAGACCCTACTATGTACAGACGCATAGTAGGAAGTTTGATTTACATGACTATTACCAGGCTAGATTTGAGCTATGTTGTTGGGTTGGTAAGTCAGTTTATGCAGGCTCCAAGGAAACCGCATTTGGATGCGGCTAGACGCATACTCAGGTATGTGAAGTCCACATTGCAGTATGGACTATTTTATGAGGCTGGGGTTCAGATACAGTTGCATGGATACACTGATGCTGATTGGGCTGGTAGCATTTCTGATAGACGATCTACCAGTGGATATGTGTTCTCTTTTGGGAGTGCTGCAGTCACTTGGAGCAGCAAGAAACAGCCTACAGTTGCCTTGTCGAGCACAGAGGCTGAGTACAGGGGTGCAGCAATGGCTGCATGTGAGGTAGCTTGGTTGCATAAGCTACTCTATGATATGCATCAGTCTACAGATGGGCCAGTTGTCATTTATTATGACAACATGAATAGTATACATTTGGCAAAGAACCCAGTCTTTCATGCCAGAACAAAGCACATTGAGGTGCATTATCACTATGTGCGGGAGAAGGTTTTACTAGGTCTTATTGATCTAGTCTATGTCAGCACAGAGGATCAGGTAGCTGACATATTCACGAAAGCATTGGGCGCAGAGAAGCTGCGCAAGTTCAGAGACCTGCTTGGTGTGTAGGATTTGGGATTGAGCTCGAGGGGGAGTGTTGAGATATCGAGCTCCACTCGAGATATGCCAGGGTGACCGTTGGGTACTTATGTCACCGACTTGTTAGAACTGGAGATGCGGTTGGTACACCGCCCACGAATAATAGCTGGATGACAGCTATCCTTATCTACTATAGTTTGTGGCTCAGTTAGTATGCCACCTTAGTTAGTTGAGTTTGGTTTGAGACCCACATATACGGTTCTTCTATTTCTTTGTACTAGAGTTCTTTTGGCTTACACAACTAAGAAGAGGAAAACTGTTTTTCAGCCTCCACCTTCGTGTGTATTCCCCCATTGTGCATGTGAGAAAGCCTCAAGTGAGACTCCTTCCCTCTCTCCCATAATCTTCACAATGGGGAGCATATTCTGCATCCTAAAAGTATTCAAACATTATCTTTGCATGATCCTTTTTGCCACCACACTAGGAAATTGCTCCCAAGTATATGAAAGAGTCTCCAATGCCCTTTGTAGCTCTGGAAACTTTGATGGTTGAGGAGGAGGCATCACAAAGGTCTTTACGTCTCTCCTTGACACAATAAAATGCATACCGCCAACTTCAGGATCTAAACTCTTTGTTAAAATATCCACAAAGGTGTCTTTTCACTGAATTATTATGCCTACTACAAGGCTTGAAGTCATATCTTTTTTGAAGAAAGTAGCATCCCATGGATCTTCAACACCATTGAACTCCCTTTTTGACATAAGTAGAAAGAGTCTCTTTTCCTTTTGATGAAGAAACCAAGCTCTTCTACCCATGTGATATCGAGTCCACCTACCAAAGCCATTGGGGCTATATTCCTTTCCTTTGAAATTCAAAGTGACATCAGAAACCCATTCCCTGATCTCAGAGTCATTTAGCATAGCCATCACATTAGCTGATTGCTCCATAATCCTACAAGAAAAGATAATGAAGAATTTAGATACATACAAGTAAAGTACAATATACAACCCTTGATACAATAAATGTGGGAAATAGCCCAAAAGGCTTTACAAGGCTTCATATGGCAATAAATGTGGGAAATAGCCTAAAAGGCTTTACAAGGCTTAAATATTTGTACAAATGTAAAAGAATTAGCCAATAAAGCTTTACAAGTAATATAAAATGTCGTCTAGTGATAAAGCTTCAATCTTCGTGAAGATTCATG